>NC_090726.1:135163060-135180560 GCF_036898095.1 Palaemon carinicauda | reverse complement strand
TGTTTTAGACGCCTTTCATTTTGCCTTTATCAGACGAAAGAAAGGTTTACGAGACTACATTAAGCAGAAGCAGCTAGCGTAAGTGATGAGTTCTGAAACCAAGTTAACCATGGGTCTTCAGGATCGCAGAATAAATGAATGAATAAAGATCTTATAAGATATTCTCATCAGACAATGCGCGCGGTTCCTTTCCCTTTTTCTTAGGATATGACGTGAGAATGTTATTAAACAGACTGGCGGTCGTTGGCTATTCTTAGAATGCGAAGACCACCTTTCTCTCGAACGAAAATTTGGATGGATTATTTTCAGCGTCCGTAAAGCACATGTATTCCTTGTCGCCATACATCATTATCATTACCAGCATCATCATCACTTGCTAAGCCACAACCCTAGTTGGAGAAGCAGGATGCCATAAGCCCTAGGACTCCAACAGGGAAAATACTCCAGTGAGGAAAGGAAAAAAGGAAATATAAAATATTTTAAGAGTAACAAGATTAAAATATATATCTCCAAATAAACTATATAAACTTTAACAAAACCAGAGGAAAAGAAATTAGATAGAATAATGTGTCCGAGTGTACCCTCAAGCAAGAGAACTCTAACCCAAGACAGTGAAAAACTATGGTACAGAGGCTATGGCACTACCTAAGACTAGAGAACAATGGTTTCATTTTGGAGTGGCCTTCTCCTAGAAGAGCTGCTTACCATAGCTAATTTTCAGGGCAATGCAGCAGATTGCTAACTCGCTGCCGACAGCAGGAATGAAGGATATATACTTTAGGGGAATATTACAATATTTTGCCGTTATGTTATCATTATCATAATTATCATTACTATAACTAGGTAAGCTACAACTCTAGTTGGAAAAGCAGGATGCTATAAGCCCAAGGACTCCAACAGGGAAAACATGTTTAGCGCCGTGATGTTTTCTTTTTCCCTTTAAATCGCTACATAATACTTATTTTATTCCACTATTTATATATTTTTCCTAAGTTTTCTTTATTCACGTTTATTGGCGGAGAACTAAACGAACTTGAGCTTACCTTTCAAACACGTCTTGACTGTCTATAAGTTATTTTCTGGTTTAATTCTTTGAACCTTCTACATAAAAGGAATGTCGTCTGGTGATAATTACTCACGGCATAATGAAATCATTATTTCCTAGAAAGGTTAGAGAGGGTTTATTTTTTGTTTGGTTCGTCTAGCGAACTTTCTAAAGCATAAACTAGTGCATATCGTTATTCTTAACTTCGTTCTAGTATTACCTTCACCCTAAACAAATGGCCATCCATTTACTTTATACTTTTATGGCTTCCTTTATTCGTAAAAATATGAATAGCATATGTTTCCTCGAAAGCAGAAAGCGTAGTTTCTTTAATCACTATAATGCGAATTAAAGGTGAAATTCTAAGACTTTTTCTGTTTTATTTTTCTTATAAGGATAACTAGGGTAAAGAATAATAACCCGTTTCAGAGTCCTACACCACAAGGATTTCTAAGGTTTGACATAATGATAAAATTTTCAGAGCAGAATAAAATCAGCTATCATCAGCTATTAACACATTATTTTAAGTGACTGTTCATTCCCTCTAATTGTCTTCCTTAACAACTCTGTTCGTCAACAAATTCTATTTAAAAACATGACAAAGTGTTCATCGATTCACAATATTTACTTGCGTCTACTTGTTCACGAGAAAGTTTCTGACCTTTGACAAAGTGCGTTCCTAACATACTCCTCAGCAATAGAAAACGTACTGTAATAGCAGTGGAAAGGTTAGTTTACGCATTGTCCGTATCAGTTATTATTTGCAAGTTGTGCAATTTTTGCGACATCAAACAAGCTTGCTTCCTTTACTTAAGGGTACTTGTATTTTTCCCTTGCAGCATTACATTTTCAGAAAGTGTCGGTAAAAATATATCTGATTCCTACATTATCACATATCAATGTTTTTTATTCGTCCTTTTCCGCCGAAGCATCGCCCCCCCCCCCCCCTCTCTCTCTCTCTCTCTCTCTCTCTCTCTCTCTCTCTCTCTCTCTCTCTCTCTCTCTCTCTCTTCTACTTTAAGATCAACCATTATCGTAAAAATTAGGCAATCAATATAGAGATTAAGTATTACCTAATTTCATATTCAGTAGACTACTGTATAACCTACTTCTACAATAAATATTACAATCCCAAAATAGCCAATGAAAGCAAAAAAGGTTGTGAAAAAAATAAATCGAAATACTTATCAATAATTCACCAATAAACTCTTAAAATTTTCGGAAGACTTGTTCATTACCCATTATAAATTACCGACAGGAAATGTACATGCAAACCAGAAAAAAAATATCTTAAGAAAAAATCGTCCTATGACCAACACATTTGACTTCACATGATACAGATACAAAATCGAATGATATGGTGCCCAAGCACGAATTGGACTTGATAATGAAGTCTTGAAGTTCTGAATTATTAAAGGACCTACAACAGTTATTCAGCAATGATCAGTGACTCTAGTTCCGTTTACCTTTACGCTTGCCGCTTGTCTACTTTCAGCTTTGTACAGTATACGATATTCATTCACGTTCACATATGAATTTATGCGAGGGATATATATATATATATATATATATATATATATATATATATATATATATATATATATATATATATATATAATTCGTCAATTAAAGAGAAGATATATTTATAACTTCTTATATCCTGGCAAGAGTTGAAACTGGTCCCTTTTCATGACAATGACATTAAAAAATTTCCTAACCACCATATTTTCACCCTTTTTCAAAGTACACAACGAATTTGTATATAAAAATGAAACAACAGCTTTAATCTTCAAGTTTCAATCCTATATAGCTGTACTGGGGTATCAAAACTGCCCTTTTTCGCTAAGCTTCTCATAGCATTGGATCAATGCAATTTTGACAAATGAACATCGTAAGAAAAGTGATAACCCAACGTACGAGTAAGCAAGACAAAATCAAAACATAAGAAATATAATGAAAAGGAACTTAATACATAAGAACCTTTAAGGGAAAGTGGCGATGACTTAAACTGTGAGCGTCTACAGTATGTAACAAATATGCAACTGTTGGTTTCTTACTTCCAATTTCACTTTCGTCCCAAACATCCGTGTAACGACAAATCCTATCAAAGGTAATCGTCGATTTAGATAAACGATTTTACCGGCGTTGTTGTCGTTCTTTTGTTCAGGAACGTGGAACAAACGACTTTTCATTTTCAGTGAACATCAATATCTAATTCTGGCATTTGAATCCTATTTTTATTTTTTCTATGAAGGTATGAGTATTAATTATAGATCTATAAGTTCTTATATGGAAACCTTTGAAAATCTGGGTACTGTGTAAGGGTATTTAAATATATTATAAATAACTACATACCTCGTAGTGCAGTAGTTAGGTACATATCACCCTGGGACAATGGCGGGACATCTTACCTGTGGAAAATTAACAAAATATCTAACTACAAAAACAGTTCTCTCACATAGGCTCACACACACATATGCATAAATATATGTGTGTATATATTGTACATATATAAGCATCCGAAGCTATGTATATACACTATACACAAATATGTCGGGGAATAGAAGCGTACAGTAAAACAAAAATATGAAATTATATGGAACACATTAAAAATTAATTTATGATTCTCAATTTCAAAGGATAAGTGGTAACGACTCTTGAAATATAGCCATGAAAGTTTATCAGTACAATGAATTTTTCGAGGTAATTTTACTCTACAGATGAAAGAATAAGGTATATGTAATGTAGGCAATTCAATAAAGGCTCGCATTCGACTGTAATTCAACTCAAATGCCTCCAAATAATCTATCATTTATTAGACATTGTAAAATCTAAGAGGTAGTGGTTTCAAGAAAGTGAAACACACTTCATTTGTTCCTGTGCGTAGACACCCTCAGTGACTCCAGCTGTCTCTGGTTTCTTGGTCACTTTCTCCCCCTACTTCAGATCCCTCACCTCCTCCGGATGTAGTCACCCCGCAAGGACCTTGGTGTCATTTTAACTTACAGAGTTGCAAACATAACAGGATGTATCTCCTTCGATCACATAAGAGAGTATGATTAATTTGTGATTGTGAATTAGATTGTGGTTTGTAACCCATGATGAGGCCTGAATAGGCTTGATAAAAGCAGTCCCAAAATATAAGTATAGTTATTTAAGAGGTAAAGGTTATTAGATTTTATGTTATAAACCTAACTATGGATACGGGACATAGACTATAATGAAAGAGTAGAATATCTCATTACATAATCCTACTTTAAATTTCACTTGTAATTTGATTGACTTCTAGGTTTGTCATATTTTCATATATTTCATATACAGGCATTCTATATAAAATCTAGTTTACTGTATCTTAAACTTGCATGTTGATAAATGTGAATATTTTTGCTATGATAAAGCAGGACTAACCGCATATATTTTGGAAAATCAATTTGACTTTAATGACAAGTGGCTGACTTACTATTTGATTCATTGTTCCTTATTTTACTTTCGAAATTTGACCTGTGTTTTGTGGGAAACCCATTGACATTAGTCTGACCACTGTAAATCCATTAAAACATTAAGAACAAGTGTCCACATAACACCTTTCTTACACAATCCTCAGCCTTGATTTGAAACTGATTACTTAGAATTTCAGTCATTGCACAATTAGCTGCTGCCGCCAACCACCCGTCCCCGCTGAGAATACTGCGGATCATGACTTGATGTATGTGTGAATTTGTCAAATAGATGATACTGAAGATGTTCACTTTATCATTTTTTGCACCGAGGGGTCTGATAATCTTGATGGATTTGCGTTAACCTTTGACACTGATCTGCGCTCATTTGATGGGATTGATGATCGACTATCATTTTTTCAGTGCCACTACCTTGCCATCTACAGTATCAGGAAATTACAGTCGTGAAAATTCCTCTTTATGTAAATCATGACTTTTCTTTAAATCTAGTTAGTAATTGTACTTCTAAAATAATTTGAAGGCGCTACCGGCGGATGTTAGAAAACTTGGCTAATATTCGGACATACAAGCTTTTGGTTCTATGTTGTAGATAACTATAATTCCATTCCAGTTTCAAAGTTTACCATCATAAAAATGGATTTGTTGTGCCATTCCGATTTCTGCTTGGGATTCCTTTCATACTTGGCTAATAATTTTGTAACTATTACAAATACGAGAATAGGCTCGCGTTCTTTTGGTTGTTATTCAGGAAACAAGCAATCTTGCTAATTATATGAAGATATCAGTCTTCGAGTAATGTCTTTATTGACGAACGTATGCCGTTTGCGATCACAAAAAGAGTTATATAATTTAACTTGATTATTTGAAGACCACTGCTAATGGCTGTGGAAACTGTTGCCTTGCAGTTGGACTAGTTAGTCAAAGGTTAGACCCACTGCCGATATCTGTGGTTGATGACTGCAAGGGCATGTGATCGTGGAAAACACTCTTCCAAATTATAAACCATAAATGAGGCTATTTGCGGGTGCATCAGGCAACCGAAACCCTCAATATAGGGATAACGATAGGAAAAAAGTTTAAAGTTTTCTTCTGGTGTATCTAAAAGGGATTTATTATTATTATTTTCTTTTTACAAAAGAAGGGACCAGTTCCTTGACCTACATACCGTAACAAGATTTCTAACTCAAAATGCAAATCTCAAAGTATAACCTAATATAAAAGGTTTAATTGGGAGAATCTACGTCTAATTATTTAGTTCTACTCTTCATCACAATGAATATTCCACTATATAATACACACATTATATATATATATATATATATATATATATATATATATATATATATATATATATATATATATATATATATATATATATATATATATATATATATATTATATATATATATATATATATATATATATTTATATAAACATATATACATATATATTTATATATATATTATTGATATAAATATGTATTTATATATGTATTTATATATATATATATATATATATATATGTATGTATATATATATATATATATATATATATATATATATGTGTGTGTGCGTCGTGGGGAGAGAGAGAGAGAGAGAGAGAGAGAGAGAGAGAGAGAGAGAGAGAGAGAGAGAGAGAGAGAGAGAGAGAGAGAGTTCTTAATGTGGTTTCGTATCAAGGAGAGGGAGTATAACATTAAAATTTTAATTTCCAATAGATGGGTTCGATTTCAGAGAAAAAAATAGGTAAAAAAATGTTTAGCCTTGTGAACTAGAGGTGGTTTTTCTTGTAGTCGAGGTCATACATGTAAACTGAACAAGGCGTTATTAGGCCTAGTTCGATTTCTATGTAATGTGGCACCTTTATCCTCTCCTTTTGTGAACTCGATCTGGACTTTTACATAACGTCTACTAATGTAATCTCACTGCTACTATAAAAGTAAAAATAAATTGATTAATTTTGCCTTTTTTGTAGATGCTTATCATGTGTTATTTTAAAGTCAATTTATAATCTCGGGAAATTTTCTGTTTCCTTCTGTTGTTTGGTTAATGAATAAGAAAAACCAAAAAAACAATTTACACCTTCATTAATAAAAAACAAAAATCCTGTATTGGAAAAGTTAAGTTTTACAATATCAATAAATACTAGAAACTGATTTACGTTTACAAAATAGTTGATCTTGCTGAATTTCATTCAAATCTTGGGTTTTATACAACCGCACAAAAGTAATTCATTACTTATTAGCAGTCTGAACACTAGAATAAGATTTATTTGCTCAGGCATTCCATCAACATATGGTAGGGTTTCAGCTTACAGCAAACATTTATTCTAAGATTATTTTATGTCTTAGCCCTTCTTTGTAGTAAAAGTTTCAATTTAAAACGAGCCTTCAAATACCTAAGGTCAAAACTAAAACAATAATAAAAATAAAAAACCTAGCCATTGAAGGCCAATGATACCAAAGCATTTTACGGCGAGTTTACATTCACTGATATTTTTCCGCGAAGAGCTTTTAACTTCCTGTTCTCAATTGTATTTTTGGGAACGTTTTCCAGTCTGCGAACCTTGAATCCAAATAAGTCGTAAATGAAGAAGGGGGCGCTTTCTTCGATCTTTTTTTAGATGGATTCAAGGATCTTAAAATGGAAAACATTCTTAAGAATACCGAGAGACAAGGAAGTTCAAAGATCCTTGCGGTCTTTCTATAAATATAATTGTGGTAAGTGTGACCATCTCATTTCTGACAGATGCACACTTTATATATATATATATATATATATATATATATATATATATATGTATACATTTTTGTATATATTCATCACTAGGTTACGTATGCATGCTTTTTGGAATTTTTATCAAAGTTCGTACCTCATGAACGACTACATAATGCCGTTGCTTTTAAAAGCCTTTACCTGCGTTCGCAAACATACAAATACTACATTATTTGGAGTTTAGCTCCATTCACTACATGCAAGTTTCCCCTCAAATATATTTATTATTGCCCAACTCTTAAAACGGGGAACGATGTCAAACTTCTAATTCCTTCAAATAATTATCAGTAATGTTGTCAATCCGTGGGATTTGTGATCGGCTATGGAAGTGACTTCTCTATTCCTAGGTGTGAAGAAAAAATGTCCATCTTGAGCAGAGTTCCTAATTAAGGAGCCTTTTTTATTTCCATGATTAGGAATAAACTTGTTAAGTTTTTGTCAAATAAAATTAAAATGTTGGCTTAGCTTTTCGTTATCTTTAAGGAAATATTTAAATACGAAAGTGTATGATGCTTTAAAACCAAGTCGCCATCGAGAGTTGACGTTTGGGATATTAGTCACACATGATATTATATAAGGTATGTACATTATAACTTGTGTCAGTCCATTATACTTCTTTTTTCAATATATATATATATATATATATATATATATATAGATAGATATATATATATATATATATATATATATCCCGCCTATTTACAAGAATAATCCGCATTCATTCTTCTGACATTTTTTATTATTCGTTTATGACTTTCAAGGACAAATAAATAAAAATTTTGAAAAACTTGGTACAGTAATAGCTTCAAAACTAATCTAATGTGAAAATGAAAATAAAAAAATATATAAAACATTTATACAATATGCTGCTAGAATACAAGAGGCCATGTTGGACCAAATGGGCCAGGCAATCTAAAACATCTGCGAATAACATTATACGAATGAGGCCAACCATAGAAATCGTACCAACGTTAGCAATATTGTCGAATCCCTTGTTGTACGTTATCAGCTTTGTTCAGGAAATAATGGAAACCAGTTTGAACATTTGCGAGCAGAAATGGAAGAGAACATTAAAAATTCTAAATGACATTAGATAACCATCTTTACAACATCTTATTTTCCCGAATTTAATTCAACTTCTTCGGATTGCATCTATGTCAATAAACACCTACTTGAGAACAAAATGCATGAGTACTAGGAAGTCAAAGAGTGAGTACATTTTTAAACACCCTGTATATATATATATATATATATATATATGTATATGTATGTGTGTGTATGTGTGCTTGTGTGTTTGCAAGCATATGTGCGTAGGATATTTTTGTTATATATTTTCCACAATGAATGCTTATACTTCAAAGTATCAAATCAAAATAGACCTTCAAGATTGAATTTGATTTACCTCGGGAATGAATTATACCCAAAGATTATCGGTGTGAAGTACATCTACCATGGCAAGAACATAAGTAATATTGACCTTTTGCATAAATCCATTCAAAAAGGGGAAAATTCATTTCGGCATTGTTACACAGATTTTTGTCGAATTCAAGTTTTACACTTTGAATCGAAATGAACTCATCACCAATAGTTTGTGTTTGAAATGAAGGTTATAATTGTGATGATGATAATTTTGCCACTAATTCGGCACATATCATTTCTTTATTTTTAATAACTAAGCCATAAATAACACATTAGTGTTGAATATTATAAACACACACAGACTATATATACATACATATATATATATATATATATATACATATATATATATATATATATATATACATATCAAATACATTTCCTATACCGTAAATAACCCATTAGTATTGAATATTCTATAAAAATTATATATGTTAAATACATTAAATATTTATACCTTCAGAGGTTATGCCAAAACACAATCCATTATTATCGAATTCAGACCCTGTAATCATCTGTCGAAAAAAGAAAAAATTAGTAAACAATAAGTAAGTAATTTATGGCCTAATATTTTTTTTCTGTGTGTGTATATATATATATATATATATATATATACATAATATATACTGTACAGTACACACACACACACACATATATATATATATTATATATATACATTATATTTATCCATATACATAATATATATATATATATATATATATATATATATAATATATATATATATATATGTATATATATATGCATATAAATTATATACAGCACATATGTGTATATATATATGTGCGTATATATATGTATATATATGTATATATATTTATGTATATATACATATATATATACATATATATATACATATATATATATATATATACACATACTATATATACAGTATATATATATATATATATATATACAGTATATATGTACATATATATATGTATGTATATATTGTATACAAATATATCTTTATCTTTTACCATGCTCGTATGTGGTTAATGTCAGAATATAGACTTTTACCTGCCAGGTATGATTTTGTAAAACAACATCGATCATTCTTTGTTACTTCAGAGAGAACACACTTCCCAGTATGTTGAAGCTTAGTCAACATACAACACAGACGTTATCTGCCGATTTTTATTTTGCCTAAACTTTAGTGTTGTACAAAAAAAAGCTTCCCAAGTCAGTTATGACATCATCAGTCTTTGTATAAACCCGGGAGCCAAATTTAGCAGAATAATTGCGGCTCTTTATTACACTCTCTCCCGTTTTGCTTCTTCCTTTTTCTTTAATTTGTCCAAAATTTAATTTTATTGATTTATCTATCTAGACATTACTAATTATCTTTTATCATATCTCTATCTATTTACTTATAAATAAAGTCTAACAATAACATCTAATCACTGAAACTTATTTGTGTCATATAGATACAAAGACTGATGTAACGCCTGAAGAGTCTGTGTAATCTTTCTCCGTGCTTTAAAGATTCAGTCAACCACACAGAGTCAGAAAGATGAATGACATGTTAGGCGCCAATATCTTTAAAAATGTATGATTTGAAGAAGATTTATTATTTATCCGTTTGGTTATCTCTTCATGTCCTTTAATATAAATGCTAATGTCAAAATATTGAAGCATCGTTTAAAGAATAACGCCATCTCCAGGTTATTATTATTATTATTATTATTATTATTATTATTATTATTATTATTATAAATCAACGCATAATCGACGTGCTATTGAGATACGGGATCAAACTCAAATCTCTTCTACTGAAAGCCAAAGGCACTACCAGCTAAGGTAACAGAAGCCATAACAGAAATTGGAATTTGGGGACTACTGTACTCGTCACTAGAGCAAAGTACTGCCTTGCATACCTGCAAGTTTCACATGCTGACCGAACTCCTGACATTCCATTCGAATTACTGCTGGTGAGTAAATATGACGATGGTGGAAACCCTCACAATCCCAATGTGAAAAGGAATTTATTTCTTTAGCACAGGTGTTTGTGAATTGATTTCCATCGACATATTCATTCAGTGGGAATAATTCACATGGAATTCTATCAAATGGGTTTAGTGCAATAGTACTTGGGTTTCATTTTTGTATATAGCCTTTGTTGGGTCATTTAGTAACATTATCGCTTTTTTTTTTTAAAGCATAGGAGTCGTTGCATCATGATATGATGATGTGGTAAAAGAAATGCAATTCATCATGACGAAAATAGCTTAATGGCTTTCATTTCAAGCTTTAAAATATAGCGAGATTATTACTTGAAATTTCTGAGGCAATTCTATTTTAGCCTCAGTATTAGACGAGTGTGGATGAAATATTCATGAGGTGTAGTTATATCTTATGAAAAGTATCTTATGTAACAGAGGAATGATAAATCAGAAATCTTTGTAACAAGTGTCCTTGAGAAAGATTAAATGAATTGACCCAACCTAAGGCAGAAAATTATAACCATTCTTATAAAGTCCTTGTTTATTCAACTAGTACCCTTTCATTCTTGATAAGAAGACCACACATCTAAAATTACAGGGTGTTCAAAAGGTCTCTGCTAAGAGAGTAATGGGCCTCAAAAGAGACTTTTTGAACAGCCTGTAGACTTTTATTAAAGGAATATCGACATCCTAACTTCAATTTTGCAAATCATACAGCACAACCTATAAAGGCATTCATCGTTTATTAGACGATTTCTTCTCTACTTTTTCACAGGGGCAGTTTTTGTTCAAAGGAATATGTATCATTCCTGTATAACGCAAGATACTTTTTCATAAAATATTACGACACCAAATGAATATTTTATCCAATTCCATCTAATAGAGTTCTCTTGCTTGAGGGTACACTCGGGCACTATTTTATCTAATTTCTCTTTCTCTTGTTTTGTTAAAGTTTTTATTTTAAATAGAAAATACTCACTTTAATGTTGTTACTGTTCTTAAAAAATATTTTTCCTTGTTTCCTTTCCTCACTGGGCTATTTTCCCTGTTGGGGCCCCTGGGCTTATAACATACTCCTTTTCCAACTAGGGTTGTAGCTTAGCAAATAATAATAATAATAATAATAATAATAATAATAATAATAATAATAATAATAATAATACTGAGGCTAAAACAAATTACCTTTCATAAACTTCCAGCAATCAACTCGTATTTTGATGCGTGAAATATAAGCCATTCAAGTTATATCCGACATGATGAATGGCATTTCTTTGCCACATTAGCATGTCATTATGCAATAACTCCTACTTAACCTAAAGCTGTTATCTGTTGTTCAATCATTCGCAATTTCAAGAGTGAAAATGCCTAATAGGCCAATCTTAAACACCTTGCGAAAACGCAGTTTCATATCATCACCATCTCCTCCTACGCCTATTGACGCAAAGGGCCTCTCTTACATTTCGCCAATCATCTCTATCTTGAGCTTAGTTGAAACAAATTCTAAAGCTGTTTTAAACATAAATTATTATTTCATGAACTTTCTTTATTTGTTCCTTTTCTAAATATCAAAGCGGTTTCCAAAGCTGCTGTGCTAGAAAGAACACCGAAAGATCTCCCAGACCTGTCTTGTTAACGGTATTATGTAAATTAGTATTCAGTACAACTGCGCCATGTGAGGGATGCTTTTAGCTGATACAGTGTTGGTGGTCGTGAAAGAAAACATTCATGGCTTTCACGGATGTTTATAGTGTGATAGGCTTTTCCACTCTGACTAGCAATTTGTAAAATTCTCTCTATCTCTCTCTTCTTCCCATTCTCTCTCTATGTAAAAACAATGATCACCACAAATCTGAATGTTTTCCTGTCAAGTGTTAATGATCATTATCTCTCTCTCTCTCTCTCTCTCTCTCTCTCTCTCTCTCTCTCTCTACGTAAAAACATGACGATCATTCAAAATCTCAATGTCTCTCTGTCAAGTCTGTTTTATCAATATCATCATCATCAGCATTCTCTCTCTCTCTCTCTCTCTCTCTCTCCTCTCTCTCTCTCTCTCTCTACGTAAAAACATGACGATCATTCAAAATCTCAATGTCTCTCTGTCAAGTCTGTTTTATCAATATCATCATCATCAGCATTCTCTCTCTCTCTCTCTCTCTCTCTCTCTCTCTCTCTCTCTCTCTCTACGTAAAAACATGACGATCATTCAAAATCTCAATGTCTCTCTGTCAAGTCTGTTTTATCAATATCATCATCATCAGCATTCTCTCTCTCTCTCTCTCTCTCTCTCTCTCTCTCTCTCTCTCTCTCTCTCTCTCTCTCTCTCTCTCTCTCTACGTAAAAACATGACGATCATTCAAAATCTCAATGTCTCTCTGTCAAGTCTGTTTTATCAATATCATCATCATCAGCATTCTCTCTCTCTCTCTCTCTCTCTCTCTCTCTCTCTCTCTCTCTCTCTCTCTCTCTCTACGTAAAAACATGACGATCATTCAAAATCTCAATGTCTCTCTGTCAAGTCTGTTTTATCAATATCATCATCATCAGCATTCTCTCTCTCTCTCTCTCTCTCTCTCTCTCTCTCTCTCTCTCTCTCTCTCCTCTCTCTCTCTCTCTCTCTCTCTTTCTCTGTAAAATCATGATCACTCAAAATCTCAATGTCTCTCTGTCAAGTCTGTATTCACAACATCATCATCATCAGTATCTCTCTCTCTCTCTCTCTCTCCTCTCTCTCTCCTCTCTCTCTCTCTCTCAAGTCATAATGGTTCTCTCTTTCAAGATGACAAAATAATTACGTCTTTCAAAACCCTACCAAAAAAAATCCTACTGTTAAACTTTTCTCTAACTATTCTAAATATTGTGTACTCGGCTTGAAGCCTCTGAAGACTATTTGTCGACCACTAAAACGGACTCGAATCTTTCAAAACAAGAGCCGCAGTTGTAAAGTCGAATTCCTTTCGCAACGAGTTAATGACTTGTCATTATCAGGGAACTTGAAACCTTTCAAGATGGATTTAAGTCGACTTAAAAGACGTCATTACTTATTTTGTAACTGCAAAACAATCTGGGAGCTGATCACGAACCTCATTAAATGTGAGTCAATCATTTACATAAGATCAAAAGGACTTTTTTTCTGTTTCTCTTCATCTACCATTCACGTGTCTTTGTTATTTCGTTATATGACTTCATGAATGACACATTGCACAGTTACATAGATGTTGAGCATAAATTTCAAATTTGACATTTCTAAACTGCATAAATAAACTGAGATAGTTTAGTCCAATTGTTTATCCACTTGCTCTTCATTGTGTATCATATGTGACCTGAATTAACCTTTAAAAGGCTTAATCAATTTAATAATTGGATATGATTAATAAAATATGTAAGAAAATTCTACGGAATAGATACTGCAATTCTTTTGATAAATATTAGGCCTATTTATTTCTTAGGTATATCAACTACCCATTTAAAGTTGAGTGTCATCTCAACCCATATGTCATCGTAGCTAAAGAGAACTAACGTTTTCATCTATATATATATATATATATATATATATATATATATATATATATATATATATATATATATATATATATATATAACAGGCAACCAAATTACCTTCGAATAAACCGCTAATATTATATAAGTTGTAGTCAAATGCACTGCACCTCTACGGCAAATTGCGTTAATTTTCGCACTAAGATGCTAAAAGAAGTATCCTTTGCAAATTCAAGTTTCTCCCTGAGCAAAGATGACTCAAGTTTCTCCTTAAATTTTGTGTTTACCACAGTGTAGTGCAGTACTCTCTCTCTCTCTCTCTCTCTCTCTCTCTCTCTCTCTCTCTCTCTCTCTCTCTCTCTCTCTCTCTCTGAGCGATTATGGTAATTTTTTTTTGAAAGATTAGTAGTGCTCAAATGGAGATAATATACGTGCAACTTGAATTAAATTAGGGCGGAAACATTTATGTTCTTAACACGAGGAATCAAAAGATTAGAAATGTGATTTTTTAAAGTTTATTATCACAAAAAGTATCATTGTATAAATATTAGCATCGCTGACGAATATAAAAAAATCATATAGCTCTGCCCCGATTGTTTAAATGCAATGCAACAAGCAAAGAAAGCACGGAGACGAAAATCAAAGAACTTGGTATAGATCTTCATCAGCAAGACAGTATAGGGGAATCATCATCATCATCTCCTCCATGCCTATTGACACAATAGGTCTCTGTTAGATTTCGCCAGTCGTCTAATATCTTGAGCTTTTACATCAATATTTCTCAATTCCTCATCTCCGACTTCACGCTGAATAATCCTGAGCCATGTAGGCCTGAGTAGTCTAACTCTACCCCTCACCATGATCTCATTCACATATGGAACTCGAGTAATCTCTCTTACAGTTTCATTTCTAATCCTGTTCTGCCATTTAACTTCCAATATTCTTCTGATGGTTTTGCTCTCAAATATACAAAATCTGATGGACATTGTTTCATTGTCATTACCACGGCTCTTGTCCATAGAGGAATACGAAACTAGAATGACTGACTTCAAGAGCCAGATTGGGAAAGTCCCTGTCGACTCACTGAATTCCATCCTGGCTATTGACCCATAAGTAGCTAATCTCACAGAGAAAGTTAATAATCTAGTAAAGAGTTTCGAGTGAATTAGGATACTACAAAAGTTCAAAAGCTCAAGAGAAGAGAGGATAACCTGTGCTGAAAATAGTTAAGGATTAGAATCCACAATCCTTTACCCCAAAATCCCCATGAGAATAAATGAGATTAAAAAGGTACTCAAAGACATGCCAATTATTGGTACGAGACCTACATCAAATGAAAATTCTGTAGTAAATTTCGCAGATGACAGAATAAGTTACGGAGCATGGTTATTGAAACTAAAACAAATATATTGTTAAACTAAAACATAAATAATATGCAATGTAGGCTCAACAGTGATGAAGATAGAGTAGGAGCTTTAGCCGATACATTTTTTTCTCATTAGCAATCGATTTAAAATATAAAGGAGAGCATTAGTCTGTCCATCAACTTAATGCTGAAATATGAGCCTGAAATTCGAAAGGCCATTCATGAAAAGGGAGACAAGGTCGTGTAACGGAATGACACGTATGGCATACGTAATAGGTTCCACGTGATCACCTGCTTCGCCTGTCGAAGGTATGGGGCATCTTCAAAAGGATTTATAAATTTGCGGGAAAATATGCAGGAAATCATTACATCAAGATATGCAACTATCATAAAGCAAATTATATAAACTTCTAATGTATAAAAACCAAATGATCATATGGTGAATTGGAGAAATGACCAAGCTCTGGCTATGAAATTTATTAGACTAGCAAAGAATGCGGATCAGTGATACTACGGACGTCATAAACTAAGGCTATGTGAATATCAATCTGTTGGAAATATAACCATGCAAATCAGGGAGTTGATAAATGAGAAATATTTTAACAAAGTTAAAGCTGAAACAACCCCTAGTGTATTAATTATAAGTGTATTAAAGCCAACGCTATATTGTACATATGCTTTCTTTTATATTCCGAGAGAGGCCAGTTTGAAAGGGGGGGGGGGGGTCGTCTCTTCATGCTCTTTTGGTATTATCTTATTAAGAGAGTAAAACTAACTACTGTAACAAGTTATGAATATACTGAAATAAATTCTATACACCTAAATATAGAAATATATATCTATTTTCGTAGTTTAATTTTCCGAGAAAAAAACGTAAAAGTTATTACTGAGGAATTTGGTATGATCATTAAGATGATTGACATGGCAGCAACGAAATTGGTTTTCTGTAAAGATATCAATCTCTGGATGGGTGATGCGGTTGCCTTTAGTGAATAACTGGAATCGTATCAGTTGATTAATAATAATGATTGTGCAACAACATCTGCAGGGCATACGTTGGATCTACTTTCAAGTGATGGAATGAATTATATTGTATCATATATCAGTGTGGAAGAGTAGTTCCTTATTCCTCCAGTGCATACGCCTATAAATCTTGGATTACCTTTACAAAAAAAGCTGATTGCTTAAGAAAATAAGTCTTAGAAGTAAATTTTAATATCTCTCCATATGCGTTTATTGATGAAGCTATTAAGAAAATAAATGATGTTATCAATATTCGCTATGGTCATGATAATTTACGAATAATAGGTTCTCTGTGGTGATTATCTCATTACTGTATACAAAAGTTGAATTAAAATAAATTGGATAGCATATGCCCATTGATGGAAAAGACCATAACTGTTAAGAACGGTACTCCTTAGTTTGATGGAAAAATATTAGAGAGGAAAAAAAAAGCAGCAACAAACATGACTAAATTATATACTCTAATTGGTGTAATTGGAAATGTGATTGGCGAAATATTGAAAAATCTCTAAAATTCTTTAAAAACAAAATAAAAATACTATTGGAACTTTCGTGGATATTCCACGTCAGATGAATGCCAAACCATACGCACAAATAAGATTAAATAAATTTAAAATTGGACCAAATCATGATTATCAGGATTATGAAGTTATTAAGGGTGCAAAACAATATTGCGCGATTGATTCGATACCAATATCTGAAGAAATATGAGTAAAAAATTGTACTGCAAGTATACTAAACCTGAAAAAACGGAAGTTTAAGATTTATTGGCTTGAGGTTCTTCAGGATGTTATTCTAACATTCCTATAGAAGTTAGTTAGAAAGTTATTTAATCTTTCGTTCTGGTTTTTGTTATCACTATCGTTGAGTACCTCGAGTGTTTTATTATGGCAAAACTTCCAGCCTAGGATACCAATTTTTCTATTTCTGTAAGGCTTTGTTATGATACAATCTATTTT
>NC_090726.1:135143060-135158060 GCF_036898095.1 Palaemon carinicauda | reverse complement strand
GTTTTGGAAGAATGGCATAATATTCTGTTACGCTTAAAAATCAGCGTGTAAAAGGAGGAAGACCTCCAGTATCGTTTAAGAATTTGCTTCTATCTATAAAGCTGCCACGGAAAGGTCCCACGAGGTTATCAATTTATAAACTCTCTTCGAGATGATAGGGATAAAGACTGGAGAACGAAAATATTCTATTAAGGACATAAACAACTATGCTATTCTATACGGAACGTGAAGATAATAAAAAATGTATTTCCAACCTGAGAAACCGTTGCGGTCGCATGTCAATCGATCCCAGGCTAAAACATATTTATTACTTAATGTTGGAATGAAATAGCAACCAATAACTGAAAATTGTTCCATCGCAGAAAACCATATGATGTGTTTACCGAAATATCCCGTTTTCTATTATGAGGTGATGACATATTTTTGATGGAGCATTGCGCGCGCTTTCTCTCTCTCTCTCTCTCTCTCTCTCTCTCTCTCTCTCTCTCTCTCTCTCTCTCTCTCTCTCTCTCTCTCTCTCTCAATCGATTGATTACCAGTTACATAATTCACTACTTAGGTCAACCACGATGGAATCAGTTTTAGGAGACGGACCAGACCGCTCCACAAGAGCCACGAATTAAGTTCAGGCGTTCTTGTTATCGAGGCGAGCGTGCTACCGCTGATTCCACGAAGCATAAACAGAGAGACGGACGCTCAATGTCACGTCTTTCATAAAGGGAGAGAGAGAGAGAGAGAGAGAGAGAGAGAGAGAGAGAGAGAGAGAGAGTAACGAGTGGTCATGTGTTACGCTAAAATCAATTAATGACAAGAAACAACCATGTGGGGAGAGGGAGAGTTAAAAGAATTTTGGATGTCTCAAAAACCTTTTACTCCATCCAGGGAGTCTCCATTTGTTATTGGGTAGAGCCAAGGTCCTTTAAATATACTCCGAGCATATTTAACGGACCTTGGGTAGAGAGATTTATCTTAAACGTTTAGAGAGTTTTTATGATCTTGTCTATCTTATTCTTGAAGTCCTTTACCATGTTACTATTTACTACATCCAATGGAAGTCTGTTACATGTATTTCCTATTTTGTTTGTAAGGAAATTAACACATTGAGTGGTGCATCTTTTCAATTCCAGTTTCTATCCGTTATCTCTGGACTCATTTGTGCTAAGCGTGAATAGATTGTTGTAATCTAGATTTGTTATTCCTTTAAAAAATTTGAATGCCTCTATTAACTGTCCCCTTAGTCGAGTTTGTACTGTAGATCGAATAAATTCAAACGTTCCATCCTCCGTTTATATCCAAATTGCCTTAGTGTTGGAACTAGTTTGGTGATCCCAGCTTCTACTGATTCCACTCTATCTACTTCCTTCTGAATACTTTGAGCCCAGAATTAGGTTCCGTATTCTAAATGGGGTCTTACTAGTGATGTGTACAGATGTAGTACAACGTCTTTATTTCAGTATTTGAATTGTCTTAATGTAGCCTATTAGTTTTTGTTGTTTCTTTTCAGCTTTTATGCTCTCTTTGGTGAACTTTAAATCATCGCTGATAATAACAGCGACATCTTCCTCCTGGTCACCGCTTTCTATTCCATTACCTAGCAGTGAGTAATCTGTTTGTGGGTTACTATAACCTATGTATGGGCATAACTTTGCATTTTCCACAGTTGAAAGGCATTTGTCTTTTTCTGGACCACTCTCCTAAACTGAATTAGATCCTCTCTTCAGACTTCTACGTCTTCTGAGTTCGCAGCATAATTTTTCTTTTAGAGACTTTGTCAAAAGCCTTTCGAAAGTCTAGGTATATGATGCCTAATGTACTGCTTTTGTCATATATGCTAAACTGGTAGTGGAAAAATTCCAACAGATTTGTCACACATTATCTCTTTTCTCTAAAACCATATTGGCTGTCTATCAGAAGATTGTTTTTCTCTATATGTTCTACTACTGAATCTACTATAATTGATTAAAAAGTTTTGCAAGGCACTGAAGTTAAGACACACTGGTCTGTAGTTGCCATATTCTTCTTTTGGTCCCTTCTTGTAGATAGGAGGAACATTGCCTAGTTTTCATCCTTGAGGTGCCTTTCTTTCGTTGGCTGTCTTTCGGAACATTTTGTAAAAGTGTGGGATTATCTTTTCTTCTAATGCTATATTCTCACTTAGATGAATATCATCTGGACCTAGTGCCTTAAACTTACCGAGTCCCCTTATTTTCTTTTTAACATCTTCTAATGTAAAGGTGATTCTGTTTAGTGGTTGTGACCTTTTATATTTGATAGCTGGTTCAGTGAGGGTCGTTGATTCTTCCCTAGTGAATACGGTTGTGAAATATGCGTTCATCAGTTCGACTTTTCACAAATCATTTGTAATAAGATTACCCTCTGAGTCTCTTAACGGGAATAATGAGAGAGAGAGAGAGAGAGAGAGAGAGAGAGAGAGAGAGAGAGAGAGAGAGAGAGAGAGAGAGATATTATCAACCAATCTGAGAAATTTGGTCAAATTTGTGAATAGGTTGAACTCTAGTCTCATGACCTGAGCTATAAATTACCTCCTAGATTATCTTGAAATATGGTACTTGTACGGATGGAACTCCATTACGTTTAAAGAGAATGTTAATTCACGTTGCTCAGAGGTGTTATTACAATACAGGATTTTGCTGCTGGATTGTGGAACCACTTAAGGTACAAATAGTTTAGTATTTTGTTTGTTTAATGTTCAAGTAGATTCATAATTACTATTTGAAAGGACAAATTTCTGTTCTTTCCTAATAGAACTTTAGCAGTTCTTTGTCAATAATTGTACTTATGTAAATTATGAACATTTAAGCCTTCGAAATCCTTCGCTAAAATACTAAGATATAAAAATAACGCATTTTCAAAATAAGCCACAATAACCATTATCTTTTTCTCTCTGACGTTGAGCACTTAATTCCGGTGGAATAATATTTGGCTTATATAGGGAGTTATATAATTTAACTTTATAATTTTTATCGATGGACAGTAAATAAACATTAATTGAATTACTATTCCTATCACTACCAAACCAAGCAAATTATCCTCCACGTTTATCTGTTCCTTACTTTTATCCAGTTCATTCATAAACCAAAGGCGAACGTAAAAGACGCGTTTCATTCAGGAAGTGACCTAGTCGAACTTCTCTCTGGGTGAGAAGCCACTGACCCCAAACACTAGCTCATGACCAGTTGACCTTTTCATGAGTTAGGGGATAAAATTATCACTCACAGACTTCGAGCGAATGGCTGCGTTAAGAGGACGGTTAGATTCACATATTAATGTTGATGTGCTTTAAAAATGTTCAACATTAAAGCAATCATCATAATTCTTATCATTTCAGTAGTTCACTGACCTGACTTTCAATCTTCAGCTGAAGAAAATTCCTAAATGTGAGGTATAAAACAGTAACCAAAAGAATAAATGATTACAATAAAACCAATTCATAAAATGAATTTAGTAAAACATTATAGTACATTAAATATTTTATGATAAATAATTAAGCATTAAATAAAGTTCATTTTTTCAGAGTCCGTACATTTAATTGAGAAAGAGAGTAATAGGCTAACTGTTGTTACTTAAATTTTGTTGGAATTACGAGAGAATATACACAATAGCCTTTGTGCCAAAAATCTAAAAGATGCAATCCTATAGAATACTTAACAACTAAATCCCAATGCGTGATTTTACAGATTCTTTTACAAATCACGTACAGTAGTAAAAAACATGATCAAACAGTAACTAAAATTGTATTAAAACTATACAATGATACGCGACCGATACCTGTGGATGAAAAACGTCAACAATCAATATCCTATACTGTATCTATACTTTGATCAATAACATCTAACTTCGATTAGTACATGTCGAGCAAAAAACTTGAACAAGCATAAATAAAACACCAATTTCCCGGTTTATAAAACGCAACCCATCTCTCACTGGCAAATTCTCATAAACAGGACACCTTTCTCCTTTGCCTCTTTTTTTTTTTTTCTCTTCAATATACCTTCCATTTATAATGGGATTCTTGCGTATTTCGAGATCAAAATCAGCAATTTTGGAGCATATGCTGACGATGAAAATTTCCTGAGATCGGAATCGAATTAGATGGAACAAGAAAAAAGTAAAACCTTTATACTAACTCTGAGTTCAAGGAGAGATTTTTGACACCAAATTATTACATTTGAGATAAAAAACGCTGCCTGCGAAAATCAGTATCTTATATTGACGCTTTGGATACAATTCCTAACATTTTTGCTTTGTGAGAGTAATTCATAGAATCATCAAGATAAAAATCGTATTAAAAGTATCTTCATTATGGATAGGGATTTTACGATGTGTATGAAGGTCGTATACACTACAGGTAGGAGGTTGGCCAGAGCACCAGCCACCCGTTAAGATACTACCGCTAGAGAGTTATGGGGTCCTTTGACTGGCCAGACAGTTCTACATTGTATCCTTCTCTCTGGTTATGGTTCATTTTCCCTTTGCCTACACACACACACCGAATAGTCTGGCCTATTCTTTACATATTCTCTTCTGTTCTCATACATCTGACAACACTGATATTACCAAATAATTCTTCTTCACACTTCTGCACTGTAGTTGTTCAGCAGCTACTTTCCTCTTGGTAAGGGTAGAAGAGACTCTTTAGCTATGGTCAGCAGCTCTCCTAGGAGAAGGACACTCCAAAATCAAACCATTGTTCTTTAGTCTTGGGTAGTGCCATAGCCTCTGTACCATGGTCTTCCACTGTCTTGGGTTAGAGTTCTCTTGCTTGAGGGTACACTCGGGCACACTATTCTATCTTATTTCTCTTCCTCTTCTTTTGTTAAAGTTTTTATAGTTTATATAGGAGATATTTATATTAATGTTTCTGTACTTAAAATATTTATTTTTTCCTTATTTCCTTTCCTCGCTGTGCTATTTTCCCTGTTGGAGCCCCTGGGCTTATAGCATCCTGCTTTTCCAACTAGGGTTGTAGCTTAGCAATTGATAATAATAATAATAATAATAATAATAATAATAATCTATATTATGAAAAAAACTTTGACATCTGAAATCAACGAGAATATAGACTAAACCGATGAGTAGTAACTAAAATTGGCCAAAGATTAATCGTTAAATTATAATGTATTGCATTGAGCTGAGTACTGATGAGACAACAACAGATAGAGCTAAATGTCTTATCATTCAAAATTGATACCCAATACTTCAAAAATCTTTAAATGAAAAAATTGAATTTACTCTCACTTGATATTTATGTGGTATCTGTGTTCTGATACGTCAAGATTAAGACCGGCTTTTGGGGCGTTTCTTTAAGAAATCAAGCCTCATAAATCTGTAGATTAAAAGCATTGAAGTCAGACCTCATTTTGGGTACATGGCTTAAAATGTTCAAATGCATCGACTTCCATTTATAACTTCGCATTACCTCAAGGTAAAAACAAAGATTTACTTGAGAGATAAGCCCACTTTAAGAAAATCAAATTACAAAAGCGTTGAAACAACAGATGTTCTTATGAAGTTTATGACGTATCTCACTGAAATAGCATTGCGCTTTCATTTGGAATGATTGTGGTTTGATCCCCTTCTGTTTCCCACCAGTCGACCCCACATGTGAATTGGTACCAGCATCAGAGAGATCAAGGAAGGCACTGAAGGAGCTACCCTTCCGTTGCCACCCAGAAAAAAAATCAAATAAGCATAATTATGATTGCATATTGTACCTGATTAATGCACCAACTCAAATGCAAGCTTTTTCATTAATTAAAATTAAAATTAAGGAATAAGAACGTTTGTGATATTTCTGTTCTCGTGAAAACAGCGAACTTCTCCAATGCTGAGGGAATTAACTTGTCACAGTAGCTAGGAATTGGGTAGTAAAAATATCAAAACTAAAAATTAACTGACACAAGAAAAAATTTGGAAAAATACATGAGACTTCGCAACGATTTCAGAAGGTCCAGAAAAACAATTACTGAAATTTAGAGATATCTGAGGCTCATGATGCACATTAGCACAATGTCGAATCACCGAATTCAATAACTCTGTTGTGTATTATTATGTACTGTGTGATAGAAGCTACAAAATGTTTAAACGCCTTGCAGATGAATGCCCATCATACCAGAAACCATACATATATCATTTCTACATTATAATAATATGATTTTTTTTTTTGGGGGGGGGAATGTAAGGGAGTATCTTTGATTAAAATTTTCTACATTGTTCTTCAAAACTTTTCTTTGTTCACTTGAACATCTCCTTCATTCAAGAATGTCATTAGAAATTTCAACGTTTCATATATAGTTATCTCATGTGATAAAACATTATCACTTATCTCTCTCTCAAATACAAAACCATATCTATATATGTACTGTATATATGCATATATATTCACACAAACAAACGATGCACAAACATTCACACACACACACACACACACATATATATATATATATACAGTGTGTATATATATATATATATATATATATATATATATATATATATATATATATATAGAGAGAGAGAGAGAGAGAGAGAGAGAGAGAGAGAGAGAGAGAGAGAGAGAGAGAGAGAGAGAGAGAGAGAGAGAGAGAGATGCTGCAAGGCAGTCAAACGTTCGTTAGCCTGTCGATCCTTTGATTAATGTAATGAAACAAAGTTAGGATTTTGTAGTCGTTGGGTGGCTGGCCAACAAGAAAAGACGGAATCTGTCGGTATCATCGTGCAGGGCATGGGGTTTTTATATCAAATACCTGATAGAATATCTCAGCTCTTCATTAGCACTCGGTGCTATCCAATCAAAGGGAAAAGAACGTATGAAATATTAATAGAGAAATATATCTAACAATTCTTATATACAAGTAAATTCTTAGATCATGGAACCAAATACGTCTCTACTGGTTTTGGTGGAGATTATTATGATGAAATAGATGCGATTGCAGCAAAATACAAGGAGAAATTACACTTCCGATGAATAACAGATTTTACAGTAATGTTTATTTCACTATCGATGAGAGTCTGCATTGTTTTATTGTCACCTATGGTAGACTAATGAACGTTATTGTTAAGAAACCATGAAATTTTCTTCTAACGTGAGAGATCAATCAAATATAGAACATAATGTATATCTCTTATTGTTTTTTGTCAAAAGATTTCTTCCAGGAACCGGGGACTTTCGCGACAAATTCATTCAATGAGAACAATAATAATCAGTACGAGCACGCGTGTGAGTGTGCGTGTGTGTATGTATGTATGTATATATATATATATATATATATATATATATATATATATATATATATATATATATATATATACACTAGCGTGCGCAAGGTGATTTATCTATCAATATAACTATTACAATATAAGTGTGGGGAAATAGGTATAAGAACACCTAACATAATCTATCCGCTGCATTACCCTAGTTAATATGCATAAAAACCTGGACCTATATACAATCATTTGAGAGAGAGAGAGAGAGAGAGAGAGAGAGAGAGAGAGAGAGAGAGAGAGAGAGAGAGAGAGAGAGATGTCATTACTAATATACAAACACAGCCGTTCAAACATAATTATTTTGGGTAAATTGAATAAATTTAATAGCAGTAAAAATCATGGCTAGTAGCTCTCTGGTTATTTCACTATACAATTCCTTAACCTGTGGTCAATGTTGTTATGGCATAAAACTCATCAACGAAGACCAACGGATTGGCTTATCGAATTTTTTTTTAAACACTAAATTATATTAATCGTCATCAGGTAAGTTATTATGATATATGGCATTAAAAAGTTCATCACATAAGGAAAATAAATGAATCAACATAAAGATGACAATTGTATATACGAATTAGTTCTTTAGGCAAGGAATAAATCTTCTTAATTGACCATCTGCTACGTAGTCCAGGAGTGAGCGCCTCAGGGCTCATTTCTCTCGCACTATGAAACCGAAAGCTCTCTTTCCTGCTAACCATCTTCACACCGAAGCCAGGAGAGAAAGTGTTAGACTCTGTGTTTGTTCGAACAACAATCTCACTCATCTCCCAAGAGAAATCGAGGTTCATAAAGGACAACTATGCCTGCTTTATGGTCCTAAAATTTGTATAAAAAAGATATTTCAGCTTGGAAAATTTTCATTCCTGGAATCCTTATGAAGAAGAAACATCTTCCGTAGGTGGACTATTTACTCTTTAATTCTTTGGACTCCTTGAAATACCGATGTTGAACCGAAAAAGACTCTTTGAAATCTATATAAAATGAGATTTCATGTGAATCATTTGAATAATTTTACCCAGTTGGATGAGGATTACCTCGTCGAGGCTTTCCTTTTTTCTCTCTCTCTCCTCTTTTCATATCTTTTTCTCTCTACCTTTGGCGCCACCCACAACGGTAGGCTAACAACTAGGTACCTAGTTTACTGCTGAGGTGAACAGATGTAAGCTCAATTTTTAGGAACGTGCCCCCCTGCTCTTCTTGTCTGATCCGAGAATCGAACGCAGACCCATAGCATCGCCAGCTAGACGCGGGAAGAGAGCCTGAATTCATAAATTCAAGAAGTTTTTAACATCCCAGTGTCGAAAAGGCAGATACCTGTCCATCATGTTTGATCAACTTACAAAAATTGAAACTTTAGTAGGATGGAATGTTTTCTTTTGAGCCCTTGCTGGAATAAATGTAAAACAGACGTGTATGTAAGAGAAATGCCCGTCTCCAAAATCCTTATACAAATCCAGTAAATTCCAATGTTTCGGCATTAATGATATATCTTCGTTAAGTCTTAGAAACCGACAGATACAGGCTTCAATATAAAAGTAAGTGTTTAAAATTCTTAAAAACTCGTATACATAGCTGAGGTGGTGAGTGCTTCACCAGAGAAGTATACTGATTGACAGGTTGTATGATTAAAGTTACGCCATCTCATTCATAATGACTACAGTATTTCTAAAAAGCAACTGAAATTAATAGAAAAATAATACAAAAGAAGGGAACTTTTAATAATTCAGTGGGACTGTGAAAGGAGCAACATGAGACTTTAGGGGAAAATACTGAAACAAGAATATTTCAATCCTATGTATTCATAGAAATTTTAAGTTGATATATAATTGAAGTACAACGTCCATCGTTATACCTTAAACATTGCAGTTATCGACTATTTAATGTTAACACTACTGAAATTTATGTTTTTTCTTTACTGATAAACAACGGAGCCTGTTCACTACGTACCGTGTATTTCTAATGATGATATAAAAAAAAGAGAGTAAAACAAAAGCGTATTTTTGTTAATCTGTTAACAGGCAAGTTCTAAATTTCTATTTACTATACTCATCGGAAGATCCATGAAGTTTTTTCGTAAAGTAGTCTGAAAAAAAAGCATTGGTCACATAATTACGTTAGTTAAATCAGTATACGTCTTAATGATTTATAACCAAGCATTTCAAGACATCTGAGCTGACATCAGTTAATGCCATTTATCAACTATAACTTTGTCATTAAAAACGTGGTAAAATAATTCGTTAATGATTCTACCTGTAACTTGCTTGTAAGGGGAGAAAGTTCATCATTAGGCCTATATCCTTTAAGGTACTACATATACCAAATTAATATATTCTATTCCCCAAAAATTCCTATCACGTGAAACCAACTCGTTATCAAAGCGGAATAAGCGATTAAATATTCAATATCAAACAATTAAGTGAGCTTTTCGTGAACTTCCTTTACCGAAATGCAGTTCAGATTTCTATACAAAAAGGGAAAATTCAGTAGCTGAATGAAAAAACAGCCCTAAGTGACAAAAAAATAGTTGTATATTATTTTCCTATACTAATACACAATAAAACATAGAAAAGTTAAACTCATAACATAGTATTCAAGCTATTGTAAATTCCATCGTAGAATATCAATACGTCTACTCTAAGGCTTTCACTAAAGAAGACCATGAATATTCAAATAGAAAAAAAAAATAAATAAAAAACGGGCATGGCATACTATTTCAAAAGCATATACACAGAACTAGTGCTTTTCTACCCATCGACCCCTGATACCACGAAGCGTGGCAACAAAGCATAATAAACCAAATAGTCATACCATCAATGTACCCTTTGGAAATCCCCAAACAATCTCGGTTGACCTTCCAACGAACGCCATATTGCGAATCCATTCCTCTTTCATCGCCAATGGAATTGGCTAACGTGACCCTTACAAAATGTAGAAGGTGGTCATGTTTATTGCTTATTGTAATGAGTTTGTAAACCTTGGGGGCCATAAGGCTGACCACCACAGACATGCAAAATAAGCCCTAAATGTGAGGATGCGGTGCTGAAACAGAATTTGGTTGTTGGTTCAGTAATGAGCAGATGACATTTTGGTAAACATACTAAAATGAGAATGATTAGGTATTGTTTACAATGAAAACAGGCCCATTTTTTTCCTCTAAGTTTGAAGCACATTTCTTACTGTTAGTATTAGGAGAAATTATGGCCTTTATCAATATATCATTTAAAAACGAAACATATAATGTCAAGAATTAAATGCAAGAAACAACTAAAAGATTTATAAATAATACAGCCTCTAGTTAAATTTGGTGGTAATAAGTATACAAGCAAAGGTAATAAATATACCAGTAACTAAATTTTCAGGACCATTTTTTTTTTCTTTTTACTTTCAGTTATTGCAAAATATGTCTTACATTCTGATGTTACGAATCTATGATTGAACAAATAGTGAGACCTTTAAGTTGGTTGAATAACTCTTATTAGCATTTTGATATTTAAAAGAATCAACAATAACAAGTATTTACTATTTTAAATATACAAAGGAAAGAAAGGCATATAAAGAAATAAATAAAAAAAGAAACTATTAACGTTTTAATTAAGCCGATCCTGGCTACCTTAACCATTCCGGGTAAGGAAACCCAACTCTCCTTATATAACCTAAACGGAAGAAAAAACATTTATCTTCCAATGCTGAAGTGATAATAAGAACTGAAAAAAAAAAAAAAACAGAAAAATTTACCGAACTCAGTGTACTGTACAGAAGACTGAGTCAAAACATAATGAAGGGGCAATAAATTTGAAGTTACGTTAAATGGTCTGTACTCAATGCCCTCACCTGCTCTGCAACGAATCTCAGGTTGCAAAACCAGGATAGTCTATTTTAACCTTCGTTCCGTAACACACATAAAAGTCACGATAATATCCAGTTATAAAGAAGGGGTTTAATACATAGGAGCGGTTTCTACCTAGACGTAGAACGAGAAGTCGGCTTGAAATTCACCGGATGATTAAATGACGTTTGGTTGTTGTGCTTCGTCTGCCGTTCCAGATTTCTTTCTCCTTACTTTTATTGTTCTAAGACAATGTTTCCTCTTTACCTAAGGTGTCCTGTAACTAATTGCTTCCTCGTTAACTGAGACTGATTTGCTCCTCGTTCTCCTTAACGTTGGTTCCAAGACTGATTGGTTCCTCGTTAATTAGGTTCTAAAACTTATTGGTTCTCCTTATTAA
Organism: Palaemon carinicauda; assembly: GCF_036898095.1. Taxonomy (NCBI): domain Eukaryota; kingdom Metazoa; phylum Arthropoda; class Malacostraca; order Decapoda; family Palaemonidae; genus Palaemon; species Palaemon carinicauda. The sequence goes on along the minus strand of NC_090726.1, from coordinate 135,146,553 downwards.
TTTTGATTCAAAGACTGATTGGTTCCTCGTTAATTAGGTTCTAAAACTTATTGGTTCCTTATTAATTTTGATTCAAAGACTGATTGGTTCCTCGTTAACTTAGGTTCTAAGACTGATTGGTTCCTTATTAAATTTGATTCTAAGACTGATTGGTTCCACGTTAACTTTGGTTCTAAGACTGATTGCTTCCTTGTTAACCTTCGTCCTAAGAATCATTGCTTTCTCGTTAACCTCTGTTCTAAAAATCATTGCTACCTCGTTAACCTTGGTTCTAAGACTGATTGGTTTCTCGTTAACTTTAGTCCTAAGACTGATTGATTCCTCGTTAACTTTAGGTTCCAAGACTGATTGGTTCCTCATTGAATTTGGTTTGAGTGTTGAGTGCTTCCTCGTTAACTTTGGTTCTAAACTGATTGATTTCTCGTTACCCTTGGCTCTAGGACTATTGGCTCCTCGTTAACTTTGATTCTAAGACTCACTGCTTCCTCGTTAACTTTGGTTCTGAGACAAATTACTTGGTCGTTAACTTTACTTCTTCGACTGATTGGTTCATCGTCAACTTTGCACTTCTGACTGATTCCTTGTTAACTTTGGTTCTATGACTGATTGGTTCCTCGTTACCCTTACTTCTAAGACTAATTGCTTTCTCATTAACTTTGGTTTGAAGGCTGTCTGCTTCTTCGTTGACTTTGGTTTTGAGACTAATTGCTTCCTCGTCAACTCTGGCTCTAAGATTGGTTACTTCTTGTTGAATTTGATTCTGTGAATAATTGCTTCATCGTTAACTCTGACTCTAAGATTGATTGCTAATTAGTTAAATTTAGTTCTGAGACTAATTGCTTTCTCCTTAACTCTGGCTCTAAGATAGGTTACTTCTTCGTTAAATTTAACTCTGCGACTAATTGCCTCCTCGTTAACTCTGGCTCTAAGAATGGTTGCTTATTCGTTAAATTTGGTTCTGAGACTAATTGTTTCCTTGTTAATTCTGGCTCTAAGATAATTGCTTCTTCATTAAATTTGGTTCTGAGACTAATTGCTTCCTCTTTAACTCGGGCTCTAAGACTCATTGCTTCTTTGTTAAATTTGGTTCTGAGACTAATTGCTTCCTCGTTAACTCTGGCTCCGAGATTGATTGCTTATTTATTAAATTTGGTTTTGACACTAAATAATTCCTCTTTAACTTCAGCTCTAAGATTGGTTACTTATTTGAAATTTGGTTCCAAGACTAATTGTTTAATTGTTAACTCTGGCTATAAGATTGGTTTCTTATTTGTTAAATTTGGTTCTGAGACTAATTGCTTCCCTATAAACTCTGGCTCTAAATTAGATTTCTTCTTCATTAAATTTGGTTCTGGGACAAATTTCTTCCTCGTTAACTCTGGCTCTAAGACTGATAGCTTATTTGTTAAATTTGGTTCTGAGACTAATTGCTTCCTCTTTAACTCGAGCTCTAAGACTCATTGCTTCTTTGTTAAATTTGGTTCTGAGACTAATTGCTTCCTCGTTAACTCTGGCTCCAAGATTGATTGCTTATTTGTTAAATTTGGTTCTGAGACTAATTGTTTCCTTGTTAGCTCTGCCTCTAAGATAGATTGCTTCTTCATTAAATTTGGTTCTGAGATAACTGCTTCCTCGTTAACTATGGATCTAAGATTGATTGCTTATTTGTTAAATTTGGTTTGGAGCCTAAATGCTTCCTTATTAACGCTGGCTCAAAGATTGATCGCTTCTTCGTTAACTTTGGTTCTGAGACTAATTGCTTTCTCTTTAACTTTGGCTCTAAAATTGATTGCTTCTCTGTTAAATCTAGTCCTGAGACTAATTGCTTACTCATTAACTCTGGCTCTAAGATTGGTTGCGTATTTGTTAAATTTGGTTCTAAGACTAATTGCTTCCTTGTCAACTCCGGCTCTAAGACAATTGCTTCTTTTTAAATTTGATTCTGCGACTAATCGCTTCCTTATTATCTCTGGCTTTAAGATTGATTGCTTATTTGTTAAATTTGGTTCCAAGAGTAAATGCTTCCTCTTTAACGCGTGTCTAAGACTGATTTCTTATTAGATGAATTTGGTTCTAAGGCTAATTACTTCCTAGTTAACCATGGCTCCAAGATTGGTTACTTCTTCGTTAAATTTGCTTCGATGATTAATCGCTTCCTCGTTAACTCTGGCTCTAAGATTAAATGCTTATTTCTTAAAATTGGTTCTGATACTAATTGCTTCATCATTAACTCTTGCTCTGACTTTGAATGCTTATTCGTTAAATTTAGTTCTGAGACTAATTGTTTCCTCCTAAACTCTGGCTCTAAGATTGGTTACTTCTTTGTTAAATTGAGTTCTGTGAATAATTGCTTCCTCGTTAAATCTGGCTCCAAGATTGATTGCTTATTTGTTAAATTTGGTTCTGAGACTAATTCTTTCCTCGTTAACTCTGGCTCTAAATATTGGTTTCTTATTTGTAAATTTGTTTCTGAGACTTAATTGCTTCCTCGTTAACGCTGGCTCTAAGATTGATTGCTTCTTCTTTACATTTGGTTCTGAGACTAATTGCTTCCTTGTTAACTCTGACTCTAATATAGAATGTTTCTTCATTAAATTTGGTTCTGAGACTTAATTGCTTCCTCGTTAACGCTGGCTCTAAGATTGATGGCTCCTTCCTTAAATTTGGTTCCGAGACTAATTGCTTCCTGTTAACGCTGGCTCTAAAATTGACTGCTTATTCATTAAATTTGGTTCTGCGACTAATTGCCTTCTCGTTAACGTTGTGTTCGAAGGCTGGTAATACCTTTATTAACTTAAGATATTTTTCGACAGAATACTTTTCTCGTTACCTACAAGTGATCTAGGACTGGACTGGTTGCTTTGTCGTCAACTTCAATTCTTAGATATTGTTTCCTCGTTACGTTCCATGTTCACAGACAGAATGCTTCATCGTTCCCAATGGTGTTCCGTTGTGTGTTTTTCATTAACTTCAGTTCTCAGTGATTACATCTCATTATCTTTAATGTTCTAAGATTCGTTTTCTTACTAACTTCTTTATTCTGAGACGTGTTGCATCCTTGATAACTTTAGTGTTCTGAGAATGATTACTTCCTAATTTACTTCAGTGTTTTAAGATTGGTTGCTTCCTAAGTTACTTCAGTGTTCTGAGACCGGATACTTTCTAACTTACTTCTGTTTTCTGAAACTGGTTGCTTCCTAACTTATTTCAGCGTTCTGAGACTGGTTGTTTCCTAACTTCCTTCAGTATTCTGAGACTGGTTGCTTCCTAGCTTACTTCAGTGCTCTGAGACTGGTTGCTTCCTAACTTACTTCAGTGTTCTGAGACTGGTCGCTTAATAACATACTTCAGTGTTCTGAGACTAATTGTTTCCTTCTGAGACAATTGCTTCCTTACTATCTTTAGTGTTCCTAGTCTGACTGCAACCTAGTTCCCTTCAGTGTTATGATAGGGCTTCCTCATTGATATCGGCTTTGAGGGTGATTGCTTTCTC
>NC_090726.1:135125560-135138060 GCF_036898095.1 Palaemon carinicauda | reverse complement strand
ATTAGAACATGAAGAGTAGTTACTAGGCGAAAAGAATAATTCGAAGGAAGCGAAATAAGGATAAAACATAAGCTTTAGAAAAGTAACCAGCTTTGGAGTAGATAACTTAATCAAAGATCGGAGAAATATAAACAGGGAAGGGAATTAAGTTGGATTTCTAAATATAAAACTGCAAAAAGCAGAAGAGCAAAGGTGGTAGTTGAAGTAAATCAAGTTTTTTTTTTTTTTTTTTTTTGTTACTCTTAATGCCAGCGCAGAAGCATCGAAACTATATATAAAATTATACACAGTTGAAGGTACTGGGGAGGAAAATGAAATGCAAACCGAAAGTAAACACACAAAGAATTTTAGCAGATTGGATGCTTTATGATTGCATAGGTAAATGAAAAGTTTTTTGCAAACGGATTTACGAAACCAGGTTCAGTCAAAAGATGTAAATGGCAGTCTACTCAAACTCAGCCTCTTTAGAATTTGAAAACGAGTTCAATAGCTTTCATTAATAAGACGAAAACAAAAACAGCTTTGATGAGAGAGAGAGAGAGAGAGAGAGAGAGAGAGAGAGAGAGAGAGAGAGAGAGAGAGAGAGAGAGAGAGAGAGAGCCTTATAGATTATTAGAGAATGGCCTGACTTTGTCACAATTGACTCACGGGAAGGTAAACTATAGTCCATTTCTTTTATCGAGGCAGATTTGCACAGACTCGCAGCGGTGCCCTTTTAGCTCGGAAAATTTTCCTGATCGCTGATTGGTTAGAATTATCTCGTCCAACCAATCAGCGATCAGGAAACTTTTCCGAGCTAATAGGGCACCGCTGCGAGTCGGTGCAAATCTGCATCGCTAAAAGAAATTGACTATAGTAGACATTGTGAATAATGTTCCATTTGGCTAGAATTATCTTTTTATTATCCCGTAACTAGGAAATTTAATTTTAGAGAAATTTTATTTTAAATGTATCATCTGAAATTACATTTTAAATGTTTCATCTATTCATTGCAACACTTATGCTTATTTATTGAGTACAGAAGACATAACAATGACCTAATTCTTTTTGGAAAAGTAAGATACAGTACTTGAGAACTGGGTATAGTTCTAGCATTGGCATACACTTGGTTCTAAATAATGCTACCATTTAAGCTACATAGTCCACTAAGTGACTGATTAATATAAACAACCCATCAAGAGATTCATCTGCCTCCTAAATCTCTGACTACCAGCTAAGACCTGACAGTCCAGTAATAGAATTCAGACGCAACATTCCCAAGTTTTACAATAATCCCTATTAGACTGCATGACCAGTTATTACTGGTGGGGAAACGCGAAAGGAAGTGAAAGTTATTCAGCTAGTCAGCTGTCCCTGTAAAAACACTAACATGGGAAAAAGAAAGTGAGATTGAAATACTACCCTCTCTAGTCTTCTCGCTAGCCAACTTTACTATTCGTTCATTTGAGTGTTTGAATAACCTTCGTGTGTTTCAAAGCAATATGGGATAAAGGATCTCTTCATGGTTTTATTTTGAGTACTTGAAAGAATGGTGACTTTCTAGTTTGAAAATTTTAATGACTATCATTTCTTGTGTTTCTAAGCAATATGAGATAAAGGATCTCTTCATGGTATGTCGAGTACTTGGAAGGATGGTGACTTTTTAGTTTGAAAATGTTAAATGACATTGTGGTCAAGGCAAAGTCTAATGGGTATTTTTCTGAATCTTAAGCCTGTTGAAACCTTGTTGCCCTCTCTAAATCTTATAAAATATAGGTTAAAATGTATTAAAATTAAGATTAACCAAATGTTTTCCCCGACAAGAACTTCATAACTTTCAGAGACAACATATCCCAACAACAATAGAAATCATTAATGAGCAAGGAAATTTTATTTCATTGAAAGACACCGAGGACAGTCACTAATATAGCTGTCCATATCTCACACGTATACGCCCGTATTATCAAAGGAATGATAAAAATAAATAAAGAAAATAGAAGACTCATAAAAAGAAGCAAATAGCCGCTTGTGAGTGAAACTGCTGGTTAAGTTGTACAAATTATTAGCATTACTCAACGCGTTTTCTTTACTTTTGCCATTAAACTAAGTTTTTAACTATTATATTACTCTTCTTTGTATTCCCGTGTTCACTATCTTATTCGTTATTCAACTTCCTCATTCTACAAGGAACTTTCTCTGAGCCCAGTAATAACTCTCAAGAGCCGTCATGACCGCACAGACGGAATCTAATTAAAAAAAAACCCCTAGTGTTAAGAAGAAAATGATAATAAGAAACAATAAAGAAGGAAATGAGACGTAATTGACAATTTAGATTTAATGATAAATTACAAACCGCAAGAAGAAAATGAAGCGAAGGAAAAAAAAAATGAGAAAAACGAATGGAACCATATTGTAGCATATAAATAAAAAAAATATATATTTTGTAAAAATATAACAACACATGAGAATAAAACAAAAGTATCGAAATGAAAATAACTAACTCAAACAAATGTGATTTACCAAGACAATTAGAATTATAAAGAAATCAAGACTTGTGAAAAAATAAAAAGTTTCATGACGAAAATAGGATATAGACAAAAAACATAAAAATAAAAAAAAAATGAAAAAAAAAAATATTCAGAAAAATTATCATTTTAAAAGGTACTCAATACTACATTAAGAAAACACTGTTGTTGTGAGACTCAAGATGGAAATATGGTAACATGATTGAAGATATCATTTATATCGTAAAGAAAAATATTTCTCGAGAAAACTAAGAGGACTAAAGGAGAAAATGACAATGTTTACAATGGAAATGACAGAATTAACAAGAACATTTTAACAATTAAGAAAATAAGATTGATAAGAAAATTATTGGATGGAAGAAAATATAAAAGAAGCACGAAAGTCCCTGGGCAGATGTCGTGAAGTGGAGCAGTCTTAAACACCCAGTTTATGCAAGAGTCACGACACAGGTCAAAGGTCAACGAGGCCTGAAACCGGGCCGAGACGTCCAATTCGGTAATGGGTCGGGGGTTAAGTGTGCGGTATAAAGGGATTACCAGTGCTCTGACGACGTTGTGGATGCTCAAGGTAACAGGCGAACATGGTTGCACATAAATTACATCTCTCGGGATAATGTAACATTTTTAGCGTTGTTATATACTGTAGTACTGTAGGATAGCGGTGAATCGGGGAAAACTTTTTTTGCCCGAAAGGACAGAACACTTACTGCATTTTTGCATTCTTTATGTTTTCGAAATCAAAGAATATCTATATTTATATATTGAATTTACATGGATTGGGAACTAATAATGGCTCTTTGTTTACCCGAGGGTTTGTGTATTTTTGGCTTAAATAACTAAAACGTGAATTCCCTTATCATGTATATAACTTATAATCTTTCCCCCTATCAACTATAACTTCATTTGTTGTCGTACTTTGATTTCTACTGAAAATGGATGATAATAAACATAACTGACAATTCGAATTATGTTTTTACAGTATTTTTTAGTACTGAACATCAACTTTTCTTCTTTTGAGACAAAAGACTCTGACAATTCAGTGACATTATCTGACCAATAATTGGTGGCCAATTCATCGTTTTTTAGTTTTAGACAGCAGCGATTGCAAACTAAAACTCTAGCATTATATTAGTATTATTATTATCTAAGCAACAACCCTACTTGGAAAAGCAAGATGCTGTAAGCCCAAGGGCTCCAACACGGAAAAATAGCCCAACGAGGAAAGAAAATATGGAAATAAATAAACTACAAGAGAAGGGATGAACAATCAAAATAAAAATCTTTTAAGAACGATAACTACATTAAAATATAGCTTATATGTATAAACCATAAAAAAACAAGAAGAAGAGAAATAAGATAGAACGCAAGAGCTCCAGTGCAGGGGAAACAAAGAAATTTACTTTGCAATTACAACAAGTATGTATTATGGATAATAGATGAACAATTCTATTTAATTGCTACAAATATCTCATTACGTAAAAACCGTTCATTATGGGAAGAACGTTATTAAACCTTGCGAAACTTTAGTCATTATTTTTATCAATAAATATTTTGTTCACAATCGGAATTAATATGAAGGAACAATATTTGAATTTGATGAATCTTCGCAAAAGAAAATTAAATTAAAAAGGCTAGTTTCAGAAATACCAACTGTAAATACGAATGTATAGACTACTTGTTTTATTGGACACCCGTCACCGAAATAGATATGATAATTATTCATAAAACGTATTCGGAAAAAAGAAAAAAGAAAAAGAAAAATCTCGATTAAGTGCAGAGTATACACTCAATGACAAATACAAGTTACTACTGAAGTACAAAACACAACAGGAAGAAGAAATCTGGTTTAAGAATTTCCGGCACTTCTGAAAGGTCTCATCACATGAGAATAATATACATTTTTGTGTGAGAGTTGAAAGGTCAAAATATCTAAGTCACATATGACCTGTAATTTCTATAGAGTAATGACTGCATGTCCCTTGTTTTCCCACATATACAGTGATTGCTGTAACCCTGCTTTACAGGCAGCAATTTCGAAGCATGTTACGGCACTGTTTCAAAATCTTCCTAGAATATCCATCAATAGAAACCATAGGAATGTCGTGGTTAGGTTCCAGATTTATGATTAACGTCTTGAATTGTGTCATTGGTTCTACGTTTCAAAGTCAGTCACTGAGTAATTTCCTTTATCTACCAAACTCCCTCTTTCACCTTTAACCACATCCTTTTATAGAGAAGCAAGTGCATGCTCTCAAACATAAAAAATATGTACTCTATACACACACACACACACACACATATATATATATATATATATATATATATATATATATATATATATATATATATATATAATCATCATCATCATCTCCTCCCACGCCCACCGACGCAAAGGGCCCCGATTAGATTTTCCCAGTCGCCTCATTGATTAACTAAATCCGTAGAGGATTCATTGGCTAAATTCATCGCAAAGGATATCCAGTTCTTTGTGATGCGCAGTGCCTATCTAACTAAGGCAAGTGACCCCTGCCGGTCCTTACTAGTTCCAGTAAGATCATCCGCCAGCCGTCAGGAGTAGAAGTCTTAAACCCAATCCGTCACCCTGCGGCCAGTGACTTCTTCGAGATTAGGTTGGCCTTTCCTCCACACCCAAAGTTCTTGTTACTCCTCCAGGTTGCTCATTCACTTATTTAACCGTTGGTAAACATGGATTGCTAAGATATACCACCTAGCACGGTAATATATATATATATATATATATATATATTATATATATTATATATATACATATATATATATATTAAAAAAAAAATATATATATATTAAATAATATATATATATATATATATATATATATTAAATAATATATATATATATATATATATATACATATAAATAATATACATATATATATATATAAATATGTTTATATTTATATATATATATATATATATATATATATATATATATATATATACTTAACATTTTCCATATCGCGAATCACTTCTAAGGTTAATGGAAGTTCGATGGGGTTACGACGGAGGTTGCCAATCCATTCTTACTCGCCGAGGAGTCGAACCTTAGAACTTGCTAACGTCCTATACATACACACACACGCGCGCATATGTGAGAGAGAAACTGACTGGCATTATGTGGAGCCTAAATTCATATAAAAATACTTTCAGGGCTTTTACTTGTCAGAGAAATATTAATATGAATATGATATTCAAATTACGCAGAACCAGATATCGATGATAAACTTCCTGTTTTGTGCACAGAGACATGAAAATAAAAAGTTGTTGCTGAGATAGTGCTGACAAGCCGGTATTATCTTGCCGATATATAATGATATATCAGTTTCCTTTCAATGGCTGATTTTCTGTCACTGACTGTGTAGACTACCAGATGATGCACGATGTAATTTGAACAAGTTAATGGACATAATTAATTTTTTTTTCTATTTTCTAATAGCTCTTTTTCATCAAGTTACTCATATTCCACCAGATGATAAACAAGCTTTATTTAATAGCTAGTGTACGCAACCAATAAAAAATGACAGCTAATTATCTAAATAGGTATGCACACACAAGTACATGCATACACACACAAACACACATATTCAACCCTTCCTTCCCCCTCTTCTGTTCTTAACTACAACAGGCTAGGTTGGCAATTTGTGAGAGGTTGTTGTCTTTCGAGTGGTTGCCGGTTAGCGTGACAGGATATACTGTATGTATGTATGTGTATATATATACACACATACTGTATATATATATATATATATATATATATACAGTGTATATATATATAAATATATATATATATATATATATATATATATATATATATATATATATATATATATATATATGTGTGTGTGTGTGTGTGTGGTGTGTGTGTGTTTACAGCCAGACACTTGCGCTTTATTATATAGGAGAGATTATGAAGATTCTACAAGTAACCGAAGGCCATCGCAGACAAGTTTAAAACTACTATACACTGACATGTAAATCCTGACGGGTTATAGTAGCGCCGCACATATCTCACGATGAAGGGAGCTGGTTAGATACAAGGTGTGAATATAAAGAATATAAAAGCTTTCGGGAATAAGGTCACCACTGAGCTCTTGTAAAAGGCTGACTGGTCCGTTATGTTCCATTAGTAGGGAAAGCTATATGAGCTAAAAAATATTCTCATATAATTAGTTCTGGATGATGTTCGAACTCTTATGGTCATTTACTTTTTCGTAGCATTAAATTTTCCTCGGAAAGCGAATGTTTTTCATTTGAAATATATCTAAATGATTCACATATTTTGATTTTGATTTTATAGATTCTTAATCTATTCTAAATCTTTCATTCAGGACCCCTTGTCCAGATTATCATATTTAAGACACTGATCCCAGACAAGTGCGATAGAACATAAATGACTGAGAGTACATACTAATGAGTGCTGTTATGCAAACGGCATAAGAATCCAATGCGAAATACCAGAAAACAATTTCATGGGAATATTTACGTAGCAGGAAAAAGTATTTCTGATCCGAGATGAGTAAATGACTCTGAAAAAGTTTATTCTAATCTCATAATGATACAATTGTAAGAAAGGAAGATACAAACTAGAAGCCCCAACAACTGTACCGTAAATGGATGGCTTAAAAGCGCCCTTGGTGGTGTAAGCTATAATTCAGATTTAGAGATAGTAACAAAATAGCGTTCTATGCCACTTAGAGTAAAAAAAGCTATGAGAGAGAGAGAGAGAGAGAGAGAGAGAGAGAGAGAGAGAGAGAGAGAGAGAGAGAGAGAGAGAATTTTATACAAACAATGAGGGTACTATTTAAAGAACTTCCATGAAACAAAAATAACATTAATTTTCATTCTTTTAATAATACGAATGTGCAAAAAATATTTCTATGCTATATGAAGAGAATGAAACCCGTATACAAAAGTTTATTTTATCACATTACTTCACAAGGGTAGAACAGGATTAAACACGAGTTGAAAGTGAAAATGCACAGGAGTGCTATTGGGGGAATTTCCATATTTCTGAAGGAACGAAGCACAAGTTGACATTTGGCTAAAACTTAGTAAATTATAATGCAGTTTTTGGTAATTGCCTCTAGTAAAGCAAAAAGTGATAGCCATCAACAATGGGAACTGTTGCTGCTTCAACAATTGTAAAAGTAAACGGGGCTCCTGTAAATCTTTGAATACTGATGATATTGGGAACTGTAAGTGCATACATGAAGTAAGCATACAGAGCAATGAAGCATACCAGAAATTATTGGGATGGAAAGTTGTTGCTATAAAACAACATTATATATGGTATATGGGTCAGAAGGGTAAGCTGTATAGCTAGGGTTACAATCAAGGATATTAATTAAACAGAAGTCGATACGGTAATTCAATAAGTTTCGTTAATGTAGGCACTGTGATAAGTGTGGATCAAATAACATCTTGTGTGGTTAACTTTATTGCTACACAATATGAAGGAAGGGTAATCTGTTCCTATACACAAGTCTGAAGGGTCAAACGCTAGAATTTATATTGAAATAACATGGGTAAATGGGAATTTGGAATTTGAATAGAGGTTTACTATGAACAGCTGAGGAAATAGAACATATTCAAGACTAAGAAGCTCTATATGTAGTCTGGCGTAAGGGTACATCATGTTGGAAAAGATATATATATTTTAAAACTTTCTAAACAATCGACGATATGTACTTATATATATATATATATATATATATATATATATATATATATATATATATATATATATACATATATATATATATATATATATATATATATATATGTATATATATAAATATATATATTATATATTATATAACAATAATCATATACTGATGAACAGATGACCAGTACAGAACTTAACCTTTACGGTAAAAGTCCGAAGGTAAAACGAAAATCTCTTCAAAGCTATTAATTTCAATTTCTTCTGCCAACAATCTGATAGTGCTCTGCGGAAAACAATAACGATCGAACTGTACAATTCAATTAGTTTATTTTTGTCTTATATTAGGGAGCTCTAGAATTGTCTTCTCCGTTCTTCCTCCCTCTTATAACCACTGTTCCTTGAAGAGGCTGCTCTTTCGTTTCCTTTGTGGCTAAGACATAACACTCTTTTTTTCCTATTCCCTTTTCTTGATTTGTCCTATCCAAGGCATTTTTTTTACCTTTTCTAATGGTCTTTGTACTTACAGATAAAATAAAAAAACTTTATAGCTACCCGCCCATAATATCACTTATTTCCTCAACAGCTCGTGACAAGTAAATGAATCACAAGAGGTTTAGAAACAGTCTATCTTGATGTGCCTGTAAGGCACCTTTTGGATTACCTTTTTTTCACTTGACTATTGCGTTACCCACAACCAGTTTTTATAAGACATTTACCAGTGCCCTTCTGCAATGAAATGTAGGCCCTTGGCCTAATGGATGATGGCCCTACTATCAAAGTGGACATCCTCAGCAGTAAATCACAATAAATTCTGACATCTGCGATAGCGTAGATTTGATAGTGCAGAAAAAGACAGTAAGGAATATAACTTTCGGTTATCAAATAAAATAGGACAAGAGTAGCAGCAACTTATGTTTTTGTTATAAACTTATTTTTGACTGTTGATAGTTAAAAGTTAAGAGAACTTTTAGAATGGTCATCAAAGATGTTCTAGGAGCAAAACTGGCAGCAAGACAGGAACATACGGTAGATACAAAAGGTTATAGGACTGACTGGAAAATATGTATGTTTAAGAGTTGTTAGAAGAAAATACACAAATAAATATAAACGGACGGCTTCCAAAAAAGAAGGGTACAAGTTATGACGTTAATTATCAAAAGTAGCAATAAAGAAAAAAAAGTATTATAGGTTCAGAATCTACAAAGAATAAAGATAGAAACTATTGGAAATGCTTAGGACATGACATGCAACCAAAATAAATAGAGACCTAGATATTCCCGAGGCAAGATGGATGGGTGCCATGCAATGAACTAAAGTTTTAATGGAAAGAACGCATCGTAGAGAATAACAGCGAAAAATATAAAATGTCATTTAAATAACGTAGTAAACCCATGACATTAATAAAAAATATATTAATAAGACTATCATTAAATCAAATATCAAGTTACAGAAAATTTTGTGCACGGTGAATATTTCAGCGCCACAGTGAGTGAAAAAGAATGTCCTCAGGCAGATGTCCTAATGTTTTCCACAAGATCTGCTTGTAAATGTATCTTGGTTTTTGCCATAGTATGTAAATCCCCGTCATTAAATTGATGTATCTAAAGTGGCGCATGAACAATTTCATGAATACATTATGTTTCAAGAAATTGGTTTCAGTTTCATAATGAAATTCAAATAAACTTACAGCGCTTAGACCAAGAATCCTGCTTCATTTCAAGCATCATTAGAAACCCAGCCTTCGGTCGTTGTACGCTAAAAATTTTAGGGAAAAATGTGTGTGTGTGTGTGTGTGTAAATGCACACGCGCATAAAAGCAGTCCACCGCTAACGATGAAGGCATTCAATGTGTTGCTAATACTACTCAAGTCTATACATTGTTATGCCCAACTGGTCAACTCTGGAGGTGCTCATTTTCAAATATGTTGGACATGTCAGATAACAATTTGATGGCACAGGAACATCTTGTCTGGTTTGTCATCACTGCTTTCCTATGGTTGGGTGTACTCTGCGATCCTGCTCTGGAGGAGCAGCCCCGATGTTGATTTTCATTCGCCAAGCTCTGCGGTCTCTAGCAAGGGTTACTAGGCTGGTTAGTGAAGTACTGTATTGCATTTTTTAAAAGTTGACTTGACTTGCTATTTGTACTTCTTCTTGGGGCCATCAGGTTTTCGATGGCTGTTTTTTAGTTGTTCATATAAGATTTATTCAGGAGCCATTCATCAGGAACCCAGATCACATGAGAGAGCCACGACTTCTTTGCTTAAGCATCCAATTTGTTCCAGAATCCATTAGGGAACCCAATCTTTCCATGTGATGCCTATCTGTATAAAGTCCAGGAATCTGTCCTATAAAAGAGTTGAAATCCATATTACTTAATATACTTGAACTTTGATGGTCAGTCTTCGATGTTTACTCTGGAAAACCTTGGTCCTCAGCCTGCCAGAAGCATGTGTAACCCTTTTATTTTCACCAGCATATCATCGTAGATCTCAGTGGTGGCAATGTTGAGTAATACCCAGGCAGAGCACCAACAACCAACTCATCAACTACTGTATGGTGATTCATTGTAGCATGGAAATGATCACCTCAGGTGGTTCACAATCTCAGAGGATTGTGTCACATGTGCTTAATGGAAGAGTTATATTTTTCTCAGGCTCATAAATGGATTCTATAGTATTTCAAAGGGCTTGCATGTTGTAGTGATCAGTAAAAGCTTGAATTTCCTTACACCTTTAAACCCACAAGCAGGTCGATAATATGGGTATTTGACGTTGTGGTTCAAGTGTCACGTCCTTCACCTTTGGGCCAATGCAGATGAGTGGGGGTTTGCAAGATATATCATGTGCTTTCCAATATCGTTTAAGTAATTCAGGAATTGTGTCAGAGTTCTCATCACACCCATCTGTTTAAGATAATCTATTTAAGCCAATTGTTGCTTCTGTATCATTTGATATCAGATATCAGAGAGCTTGCACCACTGTGTTTAGATCCTTCCTTAGAAATGTCAGTTAAAGAAGAGGCCCTTGGAAATTTAAGTAGGAAAAGCAATTCCTATTTCTTGATTTTTTAAGACTGGGCGGTTTGATTTACAGGACATACCCTGTTTGTGGATGTGAGATAATTATTTTTTATCTAAAAATGATTTTACTAGTTAATGATCTTTACAAAACTTTGCCCTGGCATGTCTCGAGTTATAGGGTGGCTTTTCCTGGTTACACAGTAGTCCAGCATATGCTAGTGCTCAGATCTTGAATGCACTCATGTGGGTTTGTAACGTCAAAATTGTGTTTACTGCACAGGGAGAGGAGACTGAGCCGATTGACATTCATACTGCCTGTACCATGATGATCTACAGCACTTTCAAACAGACTTTTTTTTTTTCAACACAATCATTGAAATAGCCCAGCAAGACAATTTTTATCAGTTCTATTGATGCTCTGTAGCATTGCATCAAGAGCACCGTAGAATTAAGATATTTCCTCAGTATCAAATGTTTGGGCATAGGGACTAACGAGTGTCAAAAAAATGTCTTTTCACCAATGGAATACACCAGGTAATATTTCTTTCACCAATACTTGTGGAATCATGCAGGTATTCAAGTATTTTGATCTTGACAGCACAATCTTCACTATACATCCTAGAACTCTTTGGTAATCCTATCCAGAAAAAAAAGACTACATTCCTCACTCACAGTAATGGGGGAGTCTTCACCCCAGAGGTAAGCCTCACTTCAAGCAGCAACATTTGTACTGCATATGTGAAATTCGTATACTATTTCAGTTCTCCTAGGGGTATCTTGTAACTTTATCAGAAGTCAGATTTTGGAGAGTCCAGCTGCCTATGATTAATCTATGGTTTATTTCTTCGTGAATGTAATGTAATGTACAGCTGCATAAGCGAGTGCCCTCCAGCCCACTCACCAGCAACTGAATCCCGCATGCACTACCCATCATGCAGAACTCGAGCTAAAAGCTGCAAGTCCCAATATGGACCTGCTCCCACCACCTTGCCCAATTGTCAAAGGGACTTGATGGCTGATGGTAATGAGTTGATTATATTGAGGAACATTGTATTCTTCCATATGAAATATTAAGCTCAGACGAAATCTTGGGCGTGAGCCAAAATTTACAAAGTTCACCATGCTACCCAATTTCAGATGGTAAGAGGGAAATCTTGGTGCCTTAAAAGGCATAACCGCAGTAGAAGGCTGCCAAAAATTCACAAAAGTATACATCTTGGCATTTGAGTCAATTCCTATACCTAGTGCATTTTTCATCCTCATGGAATTACCTG
>NC_090726.1:135118060-135120560 GCF_036898095.1 Palaemon carinicauda | reverse complement strand
TCAAGGAAAACAGATTAATATCACCCTAGGCTAAACAAGAACGACTGAGCTATGGAAATGAAATAGGGAATACAGTAATTACGAGGGTGTCGCAGCTCACAAGACCTTCGCAGAAGAAGGAACAGGGGCTGAAATGGCATCAATAAAACAAACCACAAGGTCACCTTTTGGCCTAAAGACAGACGATTTACATTAAAAGTATGAGCAAAACTGGATTAATCATACAAAGAAAATTGAGGCTAGGTCGAAAGAAGCCCTCAAGACAGACTAGTATTAGGAACAAAAGTAAAGGGATGGAGAAGGGATTTATAAAGCTTTATTAAAATTATATTGCAAAATATGAAGGACAGAACTTTTGTAAATTTTCTAAAGATGAGTCCCATATTTTCACAGTTTCAATATATATTAATTTACGATGAAGTGCATAGTATGATATAAAAAACAACACAAAGATTTCCCTTGAGAAATAAAATGTTATCATAACTTTTATTAATACAAAAATTAAAACTATAACCTTTAGCAAAAAAAAACCTCGGCTAGCTCGGAAATCTAGTATCTTTATTTGAAACAAAAAAATGTCAATTGTGTCTACACTCCCACAATAGCGACAAATCAACTGAAAACCCATAATAATCAGTTTAGCCATGAGGGAAAACTGGAATTAGGATTTATTTTATTATTGCTCTGTTTACTTTCAAACACATCAGCCAAAAGGGTTGCATTTTCTTCTGCTTTAAGCAAAGTGGGAATAGTCCTGTCTACATCAAATGAACACATATTTGAGAGTAGCCCAATATTCGTGGTTCATGTGTGTACCAGAATTTTTTTTTTTTTTATGGTCAAACAACGAGCTGAATCATAACTACCTCTAAGCTAAATATAGTTTTTCAATCAAATTGCATAAGGCACAACAAAAATTTTCATTGAACCAGGCTTTGCTCTTGAAGATTCATTCTTTTTGTATCTTGACTCTCCCTTCTTTCCAGTAGTGATATTCCAGCAATCCATCTCTTTCCTCTACATACCAAAGTTTTTGCCCCATTTAATAGTACAGGCCTGATAACTGTCTAATAGACCTTGATTTTAAGTCTGAATAGCATTTTCTTGTCTAAAACAATATTGAGACGACGTTTGACATCAAGTTACCCCGAGCGGGATAACAACACCTGGTACAGGCGCTCAAATGACCTAGGATCTTGCCAGTGTTCTAAGGGCTGATTCACACCTGACACTCACGCTCACGCCCAAGTCACGGTCAAGCTCTCACTCAGCTCATTTTACTGGTGTGTTCACATATGCCGCTCAAGCTCTCCTGAGCTCAGTTTGTTTTGTGTTGGCATTGGTGAACCATGTGTGATTTTTCGGCTCTAGAATTAGCGGGTATAGCTCTCACTCAAGTTTGAGCATGTTCAAAATATCTTTTGCTTTGATCGTGAGCTTGACTCTGACCGTGACTGGAGTTGAGCGAAAATGATTGACTGGATAGTTTGAATACTCAGCCTGTTTATCATTAAAGAATATTTGAGCGCAATCAATTGCGTGCACGTGAGTGCGAGTGTGAGTGTTTGGTGTGAATCAGCCCTAATACAGCCACTGTCCAATGTTGTGGAGCATTAAATTGTAGCTTTTTTCCGGTTTCCCATCCAAGAGAAAGAAAAGTAAAGATGGTAAATGTTAATAAGAAGGGGTGATAAAACTTCCAAAAGATCGTTATATGATTGCAGAAGTTATTTTACTGATGGTCAGAAAAGTAATGGGCCCACTGTATTAAAAAAAAAATGTTTAAAGTAACACGATGAATGAAAAATTTTTGTTCAAAAGTAGGTCTCCAAATTTGTGGATATCTGAAATTATCATTTCATTATACTTTCTGACACATCTATCATAAACAGTGAAGAGCACGTTAACAAATAAAAATAAAAAAAAAAACGTAAACAAACGGGGTCTAACTTACGGTACTTTAATAAATATTTTCCTTTATGATGGCCTTGACTTTTCCAGTCATTATCCCATTAGCATAGGAAAGGGCAGTATGTGACCTGAACTATAGTGGTCTAACCTGAATTAGAATGGTTTTCATCAGGCTTTATTTATTTTTCGTCATCAGATAAGAAGGAAATCCTCTGCGTTATGCTGAAAGCAGCCATTCCGCACGAGGAGCCTTCTGAACAGTCTTTAAGCTTGAACCAGAGTGGCCGTGGCCATGGAACGTCTGTACTTCGGTTCGATATTCAAGTTACTTCTCTACACTTTTGCCGTACATCTCACTGTTTTCTCAGTACCAGCCCCTCTGTTATTATTGATTCCAAGTAGTTAAACTCCTTGTTCTGTTATTGCACTTTATTTCTAAACTCTCTTGCTTTCTCTCCCTGTAGCTTCCTAGTTTTTATCTTATTCCTAGCTGGGGCTCTTCTTTTCCCTGCCACAAGCAGTTTATGCTAAGCTACATTTGGAATAACCTAACAATCTATAATAGTTTTTTGTCTTCCTTCCTAACTAT
>NC_090726.1:135088060-135113060 GCF_036898095.1 Palaemon carinicauda | reverse complement strand
CATGAATGGCAGAGGCAAGTGACAGTAACATTTCCCTTGCAAGCAGGACAATGCCCTAGAGACTGACCATATATATATATATATGATCAGCGCCCAAGCCCCCTCTCCACCCAAGCATGGACCAAGAGGGACCAGACAATGGCTGCCGATGACTCAGCAGGTAAAACTGTAGGTTCCCCCCAAACGCCCCATCCTTAGGTCATAAGGATGGGGAGGTTGCAAACACTAAAGAAACTAATGTGTTTGAGCGTGACTCAAACACCAGTCCGGCGATCACCAGGCAGGGACGTTTCCAATAGATTGGTAAACAAATGTATTTCTGTACAGCAAATTGCATGGAGTCCGATATTGGTAACCGTCGTCAATGTCCTTAAATAAAAGTGTCCAGTGACCTACAGTAGTGTAAACACAGATTCATATAATTACAAATTTCCTACTCTGGATAGCATCAACCAACTCTCTTCCCTTTCTTGCGAGGCTACTAACATTCCAATCTTTAATTCTCATCTTTCCTTTCCCAATCCATACTCCTCACTCACTTCTTTAGCCGCAGTCGTGACTTCTGAAGTACCCTTTGCATATGCCTTGTTAATATTTTCATGATCGATTATACAATTATTTTCTTAATAAATGAAGACAATGACAGCAATAAACATTCATAACAAATCAACATTAAAAATGAAATTAGCCATCTATTCCCTCCTACGTCAGGATATTAATTTCAGTCTCCCCCTAACTATTCTTATATATGCTACCAATACTCCTAACACTTATTCTACTACTATTATTACTGTGTTAGCTGAGCTCCCAGGCTAACACTAAATTGCTAAGATGTGTTGGAAGTTGATGCCGTGAAACACTAGGTGATATACAGGACATCATCCCAATGCTCAATCATCCTAATCTAGACCATTCCAGCTATGGCTCTCTCATAATGACAGACGTTTTCTGTTGTGAAAAAAATCTCGAAGTGATTACACTAAATCCTGCCAAGCGAGATGAACTGTGGATGGTCTTGGGGACAAAGAGCGACCATGGGACAGTGAATGTCTTGTATACCAGCATTCCTGATCTGTAAGCTGATGTTAATATTTTGGAAATCTAAAGGGAATATTCCATAAGAGGGGTTAAGCATTGGGAAGAAAGATCGTGCTTGGTCTAGTATGCTGTTCCTTATTGCATATTCACTTGAACTGTTTCTTTGCTAGGTGACCTAACTGTCCAATACCGGTATATATCATTTCGGATGTACAGTTAGAATCACAAGAACGCCGACACTCGGGGAAAATCTTTCGTTATATGTCTCTAGTGTTCCCATGATAAAACAGACAAGGTGTTGCTCTTCTTACTACTTCTACGAAATGGGCGGAGCCTTCTCCAACCTTAGCGAACCAAAGACAATAAGGGTTGTCTTTGTTAGCAAACGCATTAAAAAGTTACAAATCGAGTTGCCATATTTCAATTCTTTATTATCATTTGACGTCTCAACTATCCACTGCAAATACAAAACACAAAAACACACATATATATATATATATATATATATATATATATATATATATATATAAAGTATATATATATATATATATATATATATATATATATATATATATATACACACAATTACTATTTTTCCGTATAGATGGAGCCGAGTAGACACTCTGCAGGGAAGGGTCGGGTGGGGAGGGGGGGGGGGGGTTCTCTTCTTCACCACCCCTTGCCCAAGCCAGTCCGACACAGGAAATAAGGAAGTCATTTCTGTTTTAGGGGGTGTGTAGAGAAGTTAAATGAGTATTCTTGATACAGATTGTAAGATATTGTATCATTGTCTAAATATTATTTGATAACCGTTAGCATTCCAGCAAATATTCATTATTGGTTGATTTTTAAAAGAGCAGCAGTAGAATAAAGTAGTTGTTGTTGTTGGAAGTTTAATAAGTAACGAAATTTAAGTATCACCATTGCATAATAAATAATTAGTTATGGATATAATATATACTGATGACTTCATAACACCTTGAATACAATAAGAATTTATTACTTCGTATCGAAAATAAGTGGAGGTAAATGAGGACGCTATTACATTCTAGCAAAGGCTGTCAGAAATTTGTTTTATTGACAAATCATATAATCTTTTCAGTCTCAGAACGACGTAATTTTCCGAAATTTTGTCATGAAACTATGTTATACCTATTTATCCAAAATGTATTCTCCTATAAATTGACGGAAAAATACATTTGCAGATGGCATAAGCACAAAATTATTCCCCATGCTAATACCCTGACTGCAAGTTATCAATGACTATATAATTGCTAGTAGCTTTACCTTGAGAAATTACATTGCCTGCAGAACAAACTGACTTCTTATCAATTTCATGAACAACGTTCTCTCAGTCTTGATTCAGATAAGCTTAACTCTGTATGATAAAGTCCCTATTTACAGTGATAAAGTGCCCAAATTAGCACAGCTATGTGGTGTTGGATGTGGGCTCTCTGGACCGTGTGAATTACTTTAAGTATATGGGCGCTTAACGAGCGAAAAACACATCACTATCCGTGAAGCTCTAGTTCGGAGTGTTCAAGCAATAGCCATCCATACCAGCTCCTCCGCCTATCAAGATAGTAGTTGAACCATAATTTCTACAGCTGATGCAGTTAGCGGGAAAGGGAAAAACCAATTATTAAAATATCTCGAAAATAAATGTTTGATTGTCCTTTTAATCACTAAATCACACAGCTGAGGAGCGATACCCTTAGATTCCTAGATATTTTCTCTCATTCTTCAGATTTTATTTTCTGAGCTTCTTCCTCTATCCCCTTACATGTCTTGTTAGGTATTTATTCATTAACATTTTTGTTCCCCTATTTCATTCTTCATCATTTGTGGTCCTTTCTTTCATTCTTTAACATTTGTGGTCCATTCTTTCATTCTTTAATCATATGTTTATCAAACATTCTCATTATTTTCAAAATGAATGGCCTTCCCCTCCGGTGCTCGTCTTAGACCGTCAATATTAGTTCCTAGCTTCTCACTATCCCTCCAGAAAAGAAATCTCTCCCGAGCGGCAGCATGAAACACCTTCACTGAACCATTCCAACCTGGAACTATTTGATATTTGCGTGAAGCCAAGACAAGATATTCATTAGCTGGATTCAGAGATAGGGCATTTGGAGCACTGTATTCCATTTCCCTTACTCTTCGATATTACAATCTTCATAAAAAAAATACTTGCATTGTGAAGCATAATTCCATGAATAAGTGGTGTCACTCAGATTTCTTTTTTATACAATTTATGTCTCAATCCTTTATCACTATTCCAGTTAGCGAAAATATCTTGGTTGATTAAAAAAAATAAATAAAAATAAAATAAATAAAAAAAAAACGGGAAAATCTTTCTACAGAGCACTTCAAGGTATATGGAGAACTACAAAATATAATGATCTAACTATATCGAGCCAGAAAAAACCCAGACATGAAATGACGTGTCAGAGGCCTTTGTCCTACAGTACACTAGAAACAGATACATCAGTTGTTATGTGTGTACTATAATGAGATCTAAACTCAGGAGAGTAGCACCATCTGCATATGCAAAGAGCTTGCTTTCTAGGCCAACCACATTAAAAATAATTCAGATAATATGGCAGTGACGGAAATTGGGCGGTAATCAGCAAGCTAGAGCTACCTCAAACACATTCCCCAATTCTACAACGGGCATAATATTTATATATATATATATATATATATATATATATATATATATATATATATATATATATATGTGGGGGTGTGTGTGTGTGAGTGTAATGCCAATTATCGTGCCAGTTTCTCGGGCCCGGGTTCGATTCCCCGGCCGACCAGAAGCTATTATTCCCCCTTGGTTCTCTGATCCCGAGGTATAGAGGGAATCCAGATATTAAGGGAGTATAATACATGGCTTATATAGATATTAAAAACACGTCTAAATGTGCAAAATTTATCCTTATATATATATGCACACACACACACACACACACACACACATATATATATATATATATATATATATATATATATATATATATATATATATGCGTGTGTGTGTGTGTGTGTGTAGAAATCACAAAGCTAACACGTGATGAGCATAATTTAATGAAAACACAAACTCAGTTCTCCTTTTCGTGACTATAATATATAAATATATATAAATATATATAAATATATATATATATATATATATATATATATATATATATATATATATATAGACGTGCACGTGTTTAGGGGTATGGCTAACGGTATGTCTGATCATTTTTTGGTGGAAGGAAAATTAGTTGTAGCAAAAGAGTGGGGGAATAGAGTAGGTGGATGTAAAAGGGAGCTAGTCAGGGTTGAAGAGCTAATAAAACCGGGGGTAAAAAGTAAATATCAGGAAAGGTTGAAAATGGCATATGACGAGGTGAGAGTAAGAGAAACTGGTAATTTAGAGAGAGGAGTGGAAGTTAGCAAAAGAAAATTTTGTTGGGATTGCAAGTGATGTATGTGGCAAGAAGGTTGTTGGAGGCAGCATGAGGAAGGGCAGTGAATGGTGGAATGAAGGAGTGAAGGTAAAAGTGGAAGAGAAAAAGAGGGCTTTTGAAGAAAGGCTGCAGAGTAATAGTATAGAGAAGTATGAAAAATATAGAGAGAAAAAGGTGGAAGTAAAGCGCAAGGTACGTGAGGCAAAGAGGGCAGCTGACCTGAGGTGGGGTCAGGGACTGGGTCAGTCATATGAAGAGAATAAGAAGAAGTTTTGGAAAGAAGTGAAGAGAGTAAGAAAGGCCGGCGCAAGAATTGAAGAGACAGTGAAAGATGGAAATGGAAGGTTGTTAAAAGGAGAGGAGGCAAGGAAAAGGTGGGCGGAATATTTTGAAAGTTTGCTGAATGTTGAGGATAATAGGGAGGCAGATATAGTTGCTGTTCCAAGTGTTGAGGTGCCAGTGATGGGAGATGAGAATGAGAGAGAGATTACAATAGAGGAAGTGAGGAGAGCACTAGATGAAACGAGAGTAGGAAAAGCATCTGGTATGGATGGTGTGAAAGCTGAGATGTTGAAGGAAGGGGGTGTGACTGTACTTGAATGGTTGGTGAGATTGTTTAATGTGTGTTTTGTGTTGTCAATGGTACTAGTAGATTGGGTCTGTGCATGTATTGTACCACTATATAAGGGTAAGGGAGATGTACATGAGTGTTGTAATTCAAGAGGTATTAGTTTGTTGAGTGTAGTTGGAAAAGTGTATGGTAGAGTACTGATTAATAGGATTAAGGATAAAACAGAGAATGCAATCTTGGAAGTACAGGGTGGTTTTAGAAGAGGTAGGGGTTGTATGAATCAGATTTTTACAGTTAGGCAGATATGCGAGAAATATTTAGCAAAAGGTAAGGAGGTGTATGTTGCGTTTATGGATTTGGAGAAAGCATATGATAGAGTTGATAGGGAAGCAATGTGGAATGTGATGAGGTTATATGGAGTTGGTGGAAGGTTGTTGCAAGCAGTGAAAAGTTTCTACAAAGGTAGTAAAGCATGTGTTAGAATAGGAAATGAAGTGAGCGATTGGTTTCCGGTGAGAGTGGGGCCGAGACAGGGATCTGTGATGTTGCCGTGGTTGTTTAACTTGTATGTTGATGGAGTGGTGAGAGAGGTGAATGCTCGAGTGCTTGGACAAGGATTAAAACTGGTAGACGAGAATGATCATGAATGGGAGGTAAATCAGTTGTTGTTTGCGGATGATACTGTACTGGTAGCAGACACAGAAGAGAAGCTTGACCGACTAGTGACAGAATTTGGAAGGGTGTGTGAGAGAAGGAAGTTGAGAGTTAATGTGGGTAAGAGTAAGGTTATGAGATGTACAAGAAGGGAAGGTGGTGCAAGGTTGAATGTCATGTTGAATGGAGAGTTACTTGAGGAGGTGGATCAGTTTAAGTACTTGGGGTCTGTTGTTGCAGCAAATGGTGGAGTGGAAGCAGATGTACGTCAGAGAGTCAATGAAGGTTGCAAAGTGTTGGGGGCAGTTAAAGGAGTAGTAAAAAATAGAGGGTTGGGCATGAATGTAAAGAGAGTTCTATATGAGAAAGTGATTGTACCAACTGTGATGTATGGATCGGAGTTGTGGGGAATGAAAGTGATGGAGAGACAGAAATTGAATGTATTTGAGATGAAGTGTCTGAGGAGTATGGCTGGTGTATCTCGAGTAGATAGGGTTAGGAACGAAGTGGTGAAGGAGAGAACGGGTGTAAGAAATGAGTTAGCGGCTAGAGTGGATATGAATGTGTTGAGGTGGTTTGGCCATGTTGAGAGAATGGAAAATGGCTGTCTGCTAAAGAAGGTGATGAATGCAAGAGTTGATGGGAGAAGTACAAGAGGAAGGCCAAGGTTTGGGTGGATGGATGGTGTGAAGAAAGCTCTGGGTGATAGGAGGATAGATGTGAGAGAGGCAAGAGAGCGTGCTAGAAATAGGAATGAATGGCGAGCGATTGTGACGCAGTTCCGGTAGGCCCTGCTGCTTCCTCCGGTGCCTTAGATGACCGCGGGGGTAGCAGCAGTAGGGGACTCAGCAGTATGAAGCTTCATCTGTGGTGGAAATGTGGGAGGTTGGGCTGTGGCACCCTAGCAGTACCAGCTGAACTCGGCTGAGTCCCTGGTTAGGCTGGAGGAACGTAGAGAGTAGAGGTCCCCTTTTTTGTTTTGTTTCTTGTTGATGTCGGCTACCCCCCAAAATTGGGGGAGGTGCCTTTGGTATATGTATGTATGTGATATATATATACATGTGTGTATATATAAATATACATATATATATATATAGATACATTTAAATGTAAATGTATATATATATGTATATATACATATATAATTTATATATATATGTATATTTATATATATACATATATATATATATATATATATACATATATATATATATATATATATATATATATATATATATATATAATTTGATAACTTGAAGAAAATAGCAGACAACTTAAGATCTACGAAATCCGTGGTCTTTATGAAAAACGAAGGAAAATTAACATTTAGGTCTACACCTCCATAAGCATGAAGAATGTCTTAAATCCATAGGACTTAAAAGCTCAACTAGTTATTTTAGCCTCAGAAAAACCGGAACGAGGAAGATCTAGTCTCTCAATACTCTGCTTACTGTCTGTTATGGTCAGCTATATCAAAACATAATTATACAAACTCCCCTTTAAAGTTTCAGTCCCCCAGTGATTAATTTGTCGTATAAATTAGCAAAATAGTAACAAGTAAGAAAATAATACCCAGTAAACACACACACACACACATATATATATATACAGTATATATATATATATATATATATATATATATATATATATATATATGTGTGTATATATATATATATATATATATATATATATATATATATATATATATATATATATATATATATATATCATACATATGTAATATATTAGATATTACTTGTTTAAAACACATGACCTACAGGTCATTGTGGAAGTAACAGAAGTGTGAGAAATGCCATAGTCATATTCTAAGCAGGATGCGAATGCCAAACCTTAGCAATGTAATATTTTTCATGAAGAGTAAACACAACCAAGCCCCGTGAGAAAGAAGTTGTCTGTGAGAACGGAACAAGTACCTTCCGGTATTAATGTTGTGTTTACTATAAATCCATAAATGCTGAGATAACTGTATAAACTTTAGTATGAAATTGGATATTTGTATCAGTTCACTTTAAGATGTCATACGGAATGGTCATACGACCAAACACGCTATACTCCTGTGATGGAGATGTTAACACTGTTCTTAAAGAATAAACTATTTTAAAGTTAACTTACTTAGACTTTACTTGAAGATGTAACATACTAAATCTAATCTATAACACATTTAAGATGACATTTGAAGAGAACCCAAATGTGTTTTAACAACAGTAGCACACCAATACTTATATATACACGTGTGCGCGCGTGTGAAAGTACCCCGTTCCTACTCTTCCCGTAAGCTGACTTTCGTTTTGACGTCCCGATTGCATATCAATTTTTTAAGGGTCCTGATGAAAGGCAACAAACTCTTTCCTCAGAATATTCGTTTGACCAGTTTCACTCCTCCTGCCGTTGCGCTCCTTAGTCGAATTTCTTTTGACGAACATCTTGAAGGCGTTTCATGACGACGGAACCCAATTGAACCATTGATCCCTTTGCAATTAAAATATCCTTTTTATAACGACCGTAAGAGGTCTCGTGTCTCAAATTGCCTCTCCTGATGATGATGATTTAGACTGACCCGCCTATATACAAGGTGGACCACGGGCCCTTGCATTGGCAGCTCGTAAGGGTTGTATTTTTTTAAAAGCTGTTACTTGTATTGGATGACACGAACACTAACAACAGACAGATGATGAGGAGGCTGACACTAAATGACGACCGAAGCTGGAGCCCGAAGTTCAAATCCGGGGCGCCGTAAACCATAAATCTCCGATCCCAAACCCGTGCCTTCATCGGTCCTAGATAATTATTTTTCTTATAAGAACGTGCTAACAGGAAGACGTCCAACTGAAGTGTTTCTCCTTAGAAGTTTTTCCTTTTAGAGGGAATAAAAATTACTTCAGATTGAAGAATTTTAGCTTTCTCTGATCCTTCAATATTCTCTACTTCTATGCAATTTCCGCCTTATTCTGCACAAACTTTATTTTCGGATCTTTAACATTATGGACTTTACTTTCCCATTTCAAATCCACACAATCGTAAAGAGATCAACAAATGATAACTAGTTCTCCTTTTCAGATTCTTTATTTCTTCTCTCCCGTTCTCCTTCCTGTCTCCCTCTTCTTCCTGTATATTCTGTCCGAATCCTTTCAAATAAATCCAGTATCAGTCTTGAAGAATCTTGTTTAGCTTTTCATGGCTTCCTTCCTGATTCCACTTGTCGTTGATTCCTTTTTAACAATGTATTTTGGTTTTCTTCCAAAGTCGCAGACTCAATAATTCTCTTAACTTTACCAAAGGATTTTCTTCATTTTCCAGATCTTGTTTCCTTTTTAATGGCCTCAGAGGCAAGTCTGTGATAAACCTTGCAAATTTGGGTTGATCAATAAAACTTTTTAAACCAATCTTTTCACCTTTACTAACATTCCTGCTCAAGACGAATGACAATTTGAAGCCGATTTCGGAATGCAACGGTATTCCATATTTCTCCTAACAGAGACTAAGAGTTTTTTGGAGCTGACAGGAAAGCATTCAACTTTCCTATTGATGACGAAAGACAAATTGGAGTTGAACAAAGAGTTGGGAGAATTTTGAAGACTATTTCGGATTTGGAGCGTGTTAGGGATTTCCAAAAGAAAGACGTCCAATTGGAATGCCTTTCCTTAGAAGTCCTTCCTTTTTTAGAGAGAATAAAACTACCTCCGATTGAAGAATTTTAGATCTTTCTCAGGTCCTTCAATATTCTCTACTTCTGTGCAGTTTCCTCCTTATTCTGCACAATCTTTATTTTTGGACCTTCAACATTAGGGACTTTATTTTCTCCTTTCAAATCCGGCCTATCGTAAACTGATCAACAAATAGTAACTAGTTCTCCTTTTCGAATTCTTTATTTCTTCTCTCCCGTTCTCCTTCCTGTCTCCCTCTTCTTCCTGTATTTTCTGTTCGAATCCTTTCAAATAAATCAATTAGTCTTCAAGATTCTTGTTATGCTTTTCATGACTGCCTTCCTGGTTCCACTTGTCATTGATCCCTTTATGGCGAGGTATTTTGGTTTTCTTTCAAAGTCGCACACTCAACAATTCTCTTAACTTTCACCAAAACATTTTCTGCAAAACCCAAATCTTGTTTCCTTTCTAATAGCCTCATGGTGAGTCAGCGATAAAAGATTGCAAATTTGGGTTGGTCAATAAAGCAATCAAAATGACCTTTTCACCTTTTCTAACATTTCTGCTTGAGACGAATGACAATTTGAAACCGATTTGGGAATGCACCAATATTCCATATATCTCCTAACAGAGAGACTAAAAATCTCTTGGAGCTCCTATTGATGACGAAAGACAAATTGGAGTCGAACAAGGAGTTGCAGGAGTTTTGAAGACTATTTCGGATTTTGGAGCCTGTTAGGGATTTCTAAATGGCCTTCATGTTTTTACAAATAAGCTAGATACAGGAACTCTATATTGTTGGATTGTCGGGGTTGTCCGCTTCCCACTAGCCGGGAGGGCCTCCCCCTCTTCCCGCTGCCAGGGCAGGCTTCCCCCTTCCCACTGGCTGGGCGGGGCTCGCCCCTTCCCGCTGGCAGGGCGGGGCTCCCCCCTTCCCGCTACCAGGGCGGGACTTCCCACTTCCCGCTGGCAGGGCGGGGCTCCATCCTTCCTGCAGGCAAGGTGGGGCTCCCCCTTTCTCGCAGGCAAGGTGGGGCTCCCCCTTTCCCGCTAGTAGGGCGGCACTCCCCCCTTCGCACTGGCAGGGCGGGGCTCCCCATTCCCAATGGGAGGGCGGGGCTACCCCCTTCCCGCTGGAAGGGCGGGGCTTCCACCTTCCCGCCCTCCCCCCTTCCCGCTGGGAGAACGGGGTTCCCCCCTTCCCGCTGGCAGGGTGGGGCTCCCCCCTTCTTGCTGACTGGGCGGGATCCCCCTTCTCGCTAGCAGGGTGGGGCTCCCCCATTCCTGTTTGCACGGGGGGGCTCACCCTTTCCGGCTGGCATGGCAGGATTCCCCATTAAAAAATCTAAAATATACTGTAATTATATATATATATATATATATATATATATATATATAATCTTCCTCATTCTTTCTTTCTTTCTCTCTTTGTCTGCATCTTTTCCCACTTTTATGTGGGGGTGTTTCTGGCCAGCGTTCTCCATCTACCTCTGTCCCACACTTAATCATCGGTTAATCACTTTGATCGAAGGTCATCCTTGATACAGTCCAACCACCTTTGCTTTGGTCTCCCTCTCCTTCTCATAATCTTCCTCATTATATATACAGTATATATATATATATATATATATATATATATATATATATATATATATATATATATATCTTCTTCTTTGTCTGCATGTTTTCCCACTTTTACGTGGGGTCAATGTTTTTGGCCAGCGTTCTCCATCTACCTCTATCCCACACTTCATCACTGGTTAATCCCTTTGATCGAAGGTCATCATTGATACAGTCCATCCACCTTCGCTTTGGTCTCGCTCTCCTTCTCGTTCCCTGCACCTCCATTTCCATCACTCTCCTCCCAATATACTGTTCATCTCTTCTAATGACATGACCATACCACCTCAGTCTACTTTTTTCAATCTTATCTGATAGTTCTCTAATTCCTGTGGTACCCCTAATTACCTCATTCCGTATCTTATCTCTTCTTGTCACCCCACACATCCATCTCAACATTCTCATCTCTGCCACATTCAGTTTCTTCTCTTCTGTCTTCTTTATTGCCCACGTCTCCGCTCCATACATCATTGCCGGTCTCACAACTGTCCTGTGTACTTTACCTTTCAATTTAACCCCTATTTTCCTGTCGCATAGTACTCCATGTACTTTTTTTACAATTCTTCCATCCTGCTTGTATTCTGTGGTCTATTTCTGCCCCCAGATCACCATCCTCTGCAACTGTTGATGACAAATACCTGAAATTTTCAACTCTTTTCAATCTCTCCTTGTAAAGGAACTTCCCCATTCTCCCCATTTTTCCTGCTGATCTTCAATCCTCTATTTTCCATTTCTCTTCTCCAATCCTCCAGTTTCTCTTCTACTACCTCTCGCCTGGTGCTACACAGTATAACATCATCAGCAAAAAGCATACACCAAGGAGATTGATCTCTAATACCTTGTGTTACTACATCCATGACGAGATCAAATAGGTAAGGGCTCAATGCAGACCCCTGATGTAGTCCCAAATTTACTGGGAAACTTTCTGTCAGGCCTATACTGCTCTTAACATTTGCTTGTGCCCTCTCATACATATCTTGGGTGATTCTTACGTATTTTTCAGGGACTCTCTTTTCTCTCATACATCTCCACAGCTCCTGACGTGGTACTCGATCATATATATACAGATATATATGCATATACATATATATACATACATAGTTGTCGTGCAGTTTGGAGTATTGGCAGTAGCCTACTAGACACAGATCCCGATATAGCAGGGATAAATTGACCCTCAAATGGCACATGACAAGCAATGACCTAGAAGAAAAAAAATCAGAATCTTGATGCTATAATTTTCAGCACAGTTTGGGGGCTCTATGAGGATTGGCTCTTCGGGTCGTTTTCTCCGGTAGTATGGTGGAATCTCTTAAATCGTACTTTTGAATCATCTCAGGAATGGGTTCAGTCATAGGAGGGACCAATTTCAGGCCATCATCTAATTATTTATTACTTTTCATAGTTTATTTATTTCCTAATTTTCTCTGTTGGAGTCCTTGGGCTTATAGCATCCTGCTTTTCCAACTAGGGTTATAGCTTAGCTAGTAATAATAATAATAATAATAATAATAATAATAATAATAATAATAATAATAATTTCTGGGAGGGAATATATAGAATTATAAATAGTTTTCGATGAATTGTATAAAAGACAAATTAAGGTAAAGATTCATCGTATAACACAAAACCGCGATAACTGTTTCCAATAGATTGGATAAGGATGACGGGAAGGAAAAAAATGTAATAACGGAAGGTGTCTTCGTGTTTGTTCAGTTGACAAATATTCCGTCAACATCCAACAAGCGAGAGGTTGAAATAAGTCCATTAAAGTTCACATTTCATATGTTTGATATCGTTAACCTATCATATTTTACTTTAATATTTCTCTTTAATCATTCGTTCTTTACTTCTTATTCTCCGTAATGAGAAACTTTTCCTAGCGGGTAGGCTATTAATATAATGTTTGCCAAAAAAAAGGGACAGAAAAACTAAGCTGTGACTATAGCTTCACCAAAACAGGAATGAGGCAGATTTTCTAATCGCTCAGCTCAGAAAAAGCGACGTTTTTTTTTTCTTTTTTGGACAGAGAGATATGAGCCGGCTAGCTAAAGCAAAGAAGGAACTGTTATATCTAAACCAAAAGCTGCAGGTTAAGCTCTGCTCACCTTTTTCAGTTGAAGAATATATTTCAAGGATCATCAGCTCTTATCCAGATAAGAATGATTTCAAGCCATTTTCTATCTATTCCTTTTCCAAAGATGATAAAACCTCTGTCTCAAGTTTGTCTACTAAGCTGGAAAGAAGAAAGACGAAGGACGGCTAGTCTGTGTCGAAATTTCAATAATAAAAAACCTAAAAATCAAAACCTACTTTAGTTAAATCCTATCATACATCTTAGAAGAAATGGAATTTTAAAAAGTTTGATCATTGTGTTTCCTGCAAATAACGTATTCTTAAACCCTTCGATCAGTATCGTTGCAACGGCGAATTATAACACAAAGCAATCAATCATTGTTCCGCGGAGAAACAGAGCAAAACGTATCAAATCAATTATCTGTTTATGTACGGTAACTGGGTTGATGTTATTATAAAATTACCATGAGACCCGTAACAGGCACCGGGTGTCTTTGAAATTTTAACTGCATTTCTTTTCTACAACCCACTCTGTCGTCGACCCATTTTAAGCTCAACATGAAGGTTTCTGACTTTGTCAATTTGTCAAAGAACACTGGAACACAATCTACATGCTACTCGGAAATCTCCGTTTACCAAAGATTCATTTATCTAATGGGCATATATATATATATATATATATATATATATATATATGTGTGTGTGTGTGTGTGTGTGTGTGTGTGTGTGTTGTATTATATAAATAAATGAAAAAACAAATAAATATATGTATGTATATATAAATTTATAAAACACGCACATCTCCCTTATATAATACAGAGCGTGTGTGTATATGTATGTAATATATATGTAATAATATATATATATATATATATATATATATATATATATATATATATATATATATATATATATATTGATATATATATATATATATACATATATATATATATATATATATATATATATATATTGATATATATATATATATATATATATATATATATATATATATATATATATACATATATATATATATACCAAGATTATTAAGGATGAAGATGATAAAGGAATAAGAGACCTAACTCTCTTGGAAGTTAATTGTAGATGTTCAATTGCAATTAAAGAAATAATGTTGAATTTCCTGAAGAAAAATGCTTCTGTAATATATATGGCGAGAGAAGAATTAAAAGAGTAAGAAATGAGAAATGTGAAATGCAGAGGATTCGTAAAAATATTTGCGTTGGCGGAAGATGAATCAGTGCTTTGATAGGAATCAAGATTGTGAGAAAAAGAGGGACGATAAGCGGATGAAGAAAAAGGCATATCGGAGACTCTAGAAAATGCTGAATAGACCTAGTGGAAGAAAAATTGGAAAGGTAATGCTGTAATGTTCATTGAATACTGCAGCTTCAATTTTTCGCACTAAGCATCCACTGTATTTGTTACCAGGACTCGCTGATTAGTATTCAGATTATTCTAAAATTATAATAAATACCTTCGAATTGACACTTGATCTTTCAAGGACATAAACGGAATGTTATCTAATGCTGTCTTGAAGGATCGACACTTCTTAAGTAATTCTACGTTTTCAGAGACAATTATATAACTACGATAGCCTTCAGGAGATTTAGCTCAGTCTTACTGGAATAAAGAAAGTTATGTCCATATAATACTTATGTATAGGCACAAGAGGCTCATCCTCATTATAAAACTGCTCTCAATTTAAGTGCAAAATTTTAACTCAAAATCCATTATTTATCTTCTTGTTTCTATTTTTTCTTTTTATCTCACATGAGAGGAGGGGTTAGGGTGAGCCTTCAATGTATGGAAAGGATATTGTTCATGTTTTGAAGTTTCTGCAGACTAGTTCATCAATGAAAGTTGAATAAGGTAGAGTTGTTTCTTTTCTCTCGAGCCACCGATGGTTAGAGGACATTAATTACTGATGAAATTCTGTATTCGGTTGAAGAACTTTGGATCAGCGCTCAATCCAAGACTATTGCGTAGAAAATCCCCTACCTGCAAATAGCTACTATTCAGTATCTGCAGGAATCAGGCAAAAGGATGTGGGAATAGCAACCTACCTCTGAAAATTGTCGAGTAAATTTCAAATTAAAAGTGGAAAAGCCTTAAGAAAAAAAAGTATATATATATATATATATATATATATATATATATATATATATATATATATACATATATATATATATATATATATATATATATATATATATATATATATATATATATATATATATAGATAGATATATATACATAGAGAGAGAGAGAGAGAGAGAGAGAGAGAGAGAGAGAGAGAGAGAGAGAGAGAGAGAGAGAGAGAGAGAGAGAGAGAGAGTAAACTGTCGCTGCAATTTAAGATAGTACAATGTGACGACTTGAATAAAACCAATGTAAAAAAAATACATAGATAAATAAATAAATAAAAGTTATCTGAATAGTAAGAAGAAAAAAAGAGGAAGCAATAGGACCAATCTATAAGGGGTTAAAATGTCTCAGTTTGAGAGACAATAATGTATGCAAGGGTGTGTAATGCTCTAACTTTATTTTTTAGTTAAAATTCTAGAATGAATGTTAGAGGATGTAGCTTTTATAAGTATATATATATATATATATATATATATATATATATATATATATATATATATATATATATATATATATATATATATATATTATAAATTCATACTGGTTATGAGACTGTATAATACAAAACATATACAAGGCACACCATCATGAATTATTCAAAAACTTAAACACTCTTCTCTCTCTCTCTCTCTCTCTCTCTCTCTCTCTCTCTCTCTCTCTCTCTCTCTCTCTCTCTCTCTCTCTGTATTTTTTGTCCTAAAACTGTCAAGTATATTTCAATAGATTTTGTAACTTTTCATCATTATTATCTTAGCTATCGTGTTTTTGTTTTATACGACTAATCTTTCCCTTAATTTGTCTTTTACACCATTTATAAAAATTATCTATCCTTTTGCTCATTCCTTCCAAGAAATTACAGATTCTTCATGATTGACCACATCACATTCCACCACAATAATTCTGATAAACATTTCAATTCCCTTTCAACATGAATTTGGCCATACAATAGACGCAATGACTGATGTTCTTGTTCTCTTGATGTTCAGCAACTCTGTAAATCACCTTGAATTTGTTCTTGTTACTGATTAGGAGAAAATAAACAAGTCGTTGATCACTTCGCCCTTTGTACCAAAGAGAAAGAGAAAGTGTTTTCTTCTGTGGGAACTTTATTTTGGTGACTTGAGTTTTTAGTACGTTGTTATCTAATTTCTTGTATCACCAGACAACGCTTACGTCAATAGTTGGTTATTTTCTTCTCTAGTTAAGCAAATTTATGTAAATTTAGGTGGGTGTTGCTAAAAACAATCGTTCCAACTCAAGAGCGAACATGCATTTGCATCTTTTCATGTAAACAACAGGTCGTTTATTATTTTGGTTTGCCGCCAATGACTCAGCATTCTAGAGGTGGTCTCGTCCGACCACTACTTATTGCATCTTTCCAAAAGACGCGACCGAACTGCGCAACCAGAAGTCATTGTTTGTGGTAAAATTGAAGCGTCATGTAAGGCTTTAATCTCTCCAACAGTACAAAATCATTAGCTATTTGGTGTATTATTTGTCGGGAAGGTTTGATAAGCCAGAATACAATGTTATAAAAGGCATTCTGGCATGGGAGTTATTTAATAGTTTGGTTACATATTGGCATCACATTATTAGGTGTCCTAAGCAAAGAAAAACATCGTTGTTCATAAATGAAAAAAAGGACAACCGTAATATCCAGTATATTGGAATGGGGGTAATATAATTAATTAGAATCTCAATTAATTAAAAAAGATCCCTATGACATATTTCCCCCCTACGATTTTCTTAAATGAAAAAAGAAAGCCTAGTTGCAACACTGACGGAATTTTGGATGCAATAAATGTAAGCAAGTAACTTTTTATCAGTTGGTTGCCAAGATACGATGATGAAAACTTGACTCGTTGTAATCTATTGTAGCTAAGCTGTTCCTAACACGATATATATCACCGAAGAAAATATAATTCCCGGTTGAAAAAGCCACTACAACTTCATTCCCAATAATGCATCGTGTCTCAGTTAACCTTTGCGAATTGTGGTTGTTAGTCGACTGTGGTGATCGCAGCTAAACGGGAGGAAATAACTGGGATAACAAACAACTCCATCGTAAAAGAATTGGTGAAAATCAGAGAATATTACCTATGGGTACATCCCATCCATTGAGAAAAGGCATTTAGTTAAACAAGTTAATTAGGTTACTATTTACAGTACCCTGCTCCTGTTACCTTATCATATGCAAACAACCTCTCTCTCTCTCTCTCTCTCTCTCTCTCTCTCTCTCTCAGAACTTTCTTCGTTTCCCGTTTTCTGTTTGCTTCTAATATTCTGATATGTTCCTCGATGTGGAGTCTGTCATCGAATATGGATAGTTTTACATCTCTCTCTCTCTCTCTCTCTCTCTCTCTCTCTCTCTCTCTCTCTCTCTCTCTCTCTCTCTCTCTCTCTCTGTCTCTCTCTCTCTCTCTCTCTCTCTCTCTCTCTCATCACTTCAGAACTTTCTTCGTTTCCCGTTTTTTGTTTGCTTCTAGTATTCTAATATGTTCTTCGATGTGGAGTCTGTCATCGGATGTGGATAGTTTTGCATCTCTCTCTCTCTCTCTCTCTCTCTCTCTCTCTCTCTCTCTCTCTCTCTCATCACTTCAGAACTTTCTTCGTTTCCCGTTTTCTGTTTGCTTCTAGTATTCTAATATGTTCTTCGATGTGGAGTCTGTCATCGAATGTGGATAGTTTTGCATCTCTCTCTCTCTCTCTCTCTCTCTCTCTCTCTCTCTCTCTCTCTCTCTCTCTCTCTCTCTCTAAGAAGAAGAAGAAGAAGAAGAATAAAAAGAAGAAGTAGTAGTAGTTAGTAAAACTACAACAGAGAACAAGATGACCGCTATTATTGTGCAGGCAACTGGAAATCACCTATTCCTAGGAAAGGATACTGCTGACCAAACCGGACCTTTGGTTAAAAAGGCAGAAAAAACTGTTGAACCGGCTAGAAACAAGACCAACACTATAGTTATAAGTATTCTCCCCAAACTCAATGTCTGCCACTACACCCTCAGTAAGAGATAAACGAAAGGCTTGAGTCTACATGCCAGAAAAAAAGAAAGTTAAATTTATAGATCGTTGGGACAATTTCTGCGGCAAGAGAAAATTATACTAAAGAGATGGAATACACTTTAGTGAAGAAGGCAAGAGAATATACGGAAACCAACTTAATCTCAGCCTGTACAATCACTTAAACAGAGAAGACCAAAAATAAAGTTGGCAGAGAACTTGGATAATGCAGATAAAAAACTAAAACTAAGACACTAGTAAATAAGGAATACTGGCAAAGTCACAGAGGGAGAGAAAAAAATGTAGAAAATTTCCTCAGTGGTTCAATTCAATGCTCAGTCAGTTAGAAACAAAATGAGAAACTTCAGGGCAATGATAGCTAGTGAAAAACTAAATGTCATAGGCATTACCGATACCTGGATTCAAGTAAAATCAAATGATTTTATCGGAGAGTACGAAATCCCAGGTTTCAAGATTTTTAAGAAGGATCGCCTTATCAAAAAAGGTGGAGGGGTAATGCTCTTAGTTAAAAATCACTTAAACCCCATATAAATTAAATTAGAAACCGAATGTGAAGTGACAGGTGAAAATATCAACACCACAGGAAAATACATGCCCATTATAGTAATATATAGACGACCACATCAAACACAAGAACAGGATAAAGAGCTGTATAGACAACTTAGATAAGAAGTTAACATTAAGCTAGCTGTCCTAATGCAAGACTTCAATGCAACAGTAAACTGTGACATAAGCGACTAGAATTTGTCAACAATGATTTCTTCAATCAGTGGGTCGATAAACTAACAAGAGGAAACAACATACTAGATATTGTGCTTACAACAGGAAAACAAAATAAGTATCCAGTGTTTCAGTATGCGAAAATATTGGCAAAAGTGACCACAAATTAGTTAGGTTACAGGTAAATATTCTTCATTTAAAATAAAGGGAAACTATTAAAAAGCTAGACTACAGACGGAGTAACTGGAAAAACTGAAGGAATACACCAAAAATTTAGAATACGCGAAACAGGGAACACAGATACACAAAAGGACTCCTTTGTCGAAATATATAAAGAAAAAAGGGCTAAATGTATACCGCATAGAAAATTTTGCTAAATAGAACTCCACAACCTAAGTGGTTCAACAGAGAAATAGACAATGCAATGGGTCCACAACCTTCAATCCATGAAATTTCCGAGCACAAAAAGTTAATCCGAAAACTAGATAAACTAGTTTGAAATGCCAAGATTAATGAAGAGAAAAGAGTGGCTTCAGCTAGTTAAGAAAACCAAAAAGATTTTTTCTACATATGTAAAAGGTAGAAAACCAATCAAAAACCACATTGGCCCATTAAAAAACTCGGAGGGTAATCTTAAAACAAATGATATAGAAAAAGCGGAACTAATGAATGCATATTTCACAACTAGGGGAAGACTCAACAATCCTCCCCGAACCAACTATCAAATCTGAAGGGCCAGACCCATTAAATAGAATCACCTCTACAATGGATGATGTCAAAAAGAAAATAAAAGGAGTCGGTAAGACTAAGGCACCAGGTTCAGATGATATTCATCCAACAGAGATTATAGAACTAGATGAAGAGATAACCCCACAACTTTACAAAATGTTCCAAAAGGCTGCCAACGAAAGAAAGGCACCACAAGGATGGAAACTAGGCAATATTCCTCCAGTCTACAAGAAGGGACCAAAAGAAGAACCTGGCAACTACAGACCTGTGTCTAACTTCAGTGCCTTGCAAAAAGTTTTAATCAATTATATTAGATTCAATAGTAAAACACACAGAGAAAAATAATCTTCTGATAGTCAATAATGGTTTTAGACAAAAGAGGTCATGTGACAAATCTTTTAGAATTTTTCCACATGTTTAGCATTTATGATAAAAGCAAAACAATAGGCATCATATACCTAGACTTTCAAAAGGATTTTGACAGAGTTCCTGGTCAAAATTAGAGCACTAGGCATCATTGACGTGCCAGCTGAATTGATAGAATATTGATTAACAAA
Organism: Palaemon carinicauda; assembly: GCF_036898095.1. Classification (NCBI taxonomy): domain Eukaryota; kingdom Metazoa; phylum Arthropoda; class Malacostraca; order Decapoda; family Palaemonidae; genus Palaemon; species Palaemon carinicauda. The sequence continues at coordinate 135,092,785 of NC_090726.1, read as the reverse complement.
CAGAAAACTGACAGTTGTAATCAATGGAGAAGCTTCAGAGTGGGCAACTGCTACAAGCGGAGTAGCTCAAGGATCTGTCCTTGGACCGTTGCTATTTCTGATCTACATTAACGACATAGATTTAGGATTAACTAGTAGAATAGCCAAGTTTGCCGACTATACTTAACTAGGTATAAATGCTGCGAACTCAGAAGACGTAGAAGCCTTAAAAGAGGATCTAAGGAAGCTAGGAGAATGGTCCAGAAAATGTCAAATGTATTTCAACTGTGGGAAATGTAAAGTCATGCACATATGTTACAGTAACCCACAATCAGATTTCTCACAGCTGGGTAATGAAATACAAAATGTGGATCAGGAGGAAGATCTCTGTATTATTATCAGCAAAGATTTGAAGTTCACCAAACAGAGCATAAAAGCTGAAAAGAAAGCACAAAAACTAACAGGCTACATAAAGAGACAACTCAAATACATAAACAAAGACACTGTACTACTACAGCTGTACACATCACTAGTAAGACCCCCATCTACAATACGGTGTCCAATTCTGGGCTCCAAGCATTCAGAAGGATATAGGCTGGAAGCAGTACAAGATAGGGCCACCAAACTAGTACCAACACTAAGGCAATTTGGATATAGACTGCTGACGGAACGTTTGAACTTATTTGATCTACAAACTCGACGACTAAGAGGACAGTTAATAGTGGCTTTCAAAATTCTTAAAGGAATAACAAATGTAAATTACAACAATCTATCAACACTTAGTACAAATCAGTCCAGAGGTAACAGGCACAAACTAAATTGAAAAGATACAACACCACTCAATGTGGCAATTTCTTTACATACAAAATAGCAAATACTTGGAAGAGACTTCCAGCGGTTGTAGAAAACAGTAATCACTCTACCAAAAGGCAAATGGAGTCTCCGCGGGGACATCCAAAATCCTTATAACTTATTTCAGAACTTTCTTCGTTTCCCGTTTTCTGTTTGCTTCTAATATTCGGATATGTTTTTCGATGTGGAATCTGTCATTGAATATGGATAGTTTTGCAGCTCTCTCTCTCTCTCTCTCTCTCTCTCTCTCTCTCTCTCTCTCTCTCTCTCTCTCTCTCTCTCTCTCCTATGTACTACGGTAAACTATACAGTTCTGAGTCACTAATACCTCAGATTTCCTTCCATCCCCGTCTTGTTTCGTCTCTGATCTTGAGCTGAAAGGTTTAAAATCTCAAGGGCGTGACCGAAAGGCGGTACTAGGTGGCGAAGGGATCGTCTACACGCCCTTCGCCCCTAGAACTAACCAATTTACCACAAGACTTTTTACTTGAGTTCCTTCTCAGTGTTCCTTAACTAATCCCATTTTCATTTCGAAGTGGCACTGCCAATCACACCGAGCATAGGTGATTTTCACATTGTCTTAAGGTTCATATAGTTGGATGTGATGTTTCTATCGTATTCGGAACACCAAAAATTCTATATAATTCTATCAAAAAAAAAATCACGTTCATCAAATAAAATAATTTCCCAATTATATTCATTGGTGTAAATTCCTACATACATTTGGAAGGACGGATGTATGAAATGTATAACACCTGGCATTTGACAGGGAAGACCATTCAGTGCCACAACTGGGATGGAGGGGGAATTCAGCAGTTTCATAAAATTTACTGTTAAGAGGCTGAACAGCAAGATTTAAAACTAAACCGTGAACAGAGGTAACGTAAAAGGCTGTAATTACGTTTGAATAGGCTAAGCAAGAAAACTTCGAAAGCTTTCCCGAGTTTCAAATAGCTGAAGGGGAAGGCCTAGGCCTAACGAGTCTTCATAACTTGGATCACTATATAATCAGGCGCTCTCATGAATATTTTTAGTGTAACTGACGGGCTATGTGCAGTAATTCCACGCTGGCACAACCTCTTGTGCTCTTGTAAGGTACCTGTGGTGCACAGTGGTTATTCTCTCTCGGTTAATTCTTGGTCATTTATCGGCGAATCAAGTTTGTCATTAAGCACAATGCTGATGTTTTTTTTTTTTTTTGCTTCATGTGTTCGGTCAGTATGTGGACAATACCTTCTTCCTAATAAGACATACCTTATCTCTTGGTTACCCTGCTTATATAAGTTACATTATCAATTCCCTTCCATCTCTACCCATCAAAAAGCTTACACGAGTTGTCAAATTAGATTAAAATAATGAGTTTTGTAAGTACTATAGACACTTTTGGATTTTGTGAATCCTGACTGGCCATGATTATATAAAAAGGACATCTTCGTATATAGGCCTAAAGCACTGCCTGAAAACAACTTGAGGTGCTTGGGAGAGGAATTTCCAATGAAACCTTAATTCAAAGAGACCGACAACAGAAATTGTTCCATAAACTTTACATTATAAATGAAAAGGACGTACCTTCCTACAACCCTTTCCAAACAGGTTTTTGGACAAGAGAAGTGACGTGAAGTAACATAGGATTCCACTACCTAGAGAAGAATAAAACCCTGTAATGTTATCTATGTTATCTATCCCCATAGAAAACCCAAGGATATATGCTGTAGTAAATTAATTGTAGGTAAAATACCAAGGTTTTTAATAGAAGACTTGGCTTGGAATGATCAAGGAACACATAAGGCCTTTTAATTCTTTGTAATTATGCCTAACTAATGAATACAGTTTAGACACGCAAGTGCATGTATATTGTATTCTATGTACTTATGCATATATTACATTCATGTAAATGTATAAATATATCAAACTCTCAATGTGATAGCACACTTGTTTGACAAATTTCACAGTTCTTGATTATTCTCTATTCATTTTTAGGTGACTGCGCTATGGTTGATTTATGTTCAAAATTTACAGACATACATACATGATATGTGCAAGTATGTGTGTATCATTTTTATCAACATTAATTTTTTTTAAATAAAAAAGTAAACCTTTTTTCTTCACAGGGTACGTTTGAAATATATTACCGTATGTCCTCTCCCCTTAACGTTAGGACCAAATCTTTACAGTCTTCTTGAATTTCAAAAGGGCTTCGTTGGCCAGGGCACCAGCCACCCGTTGAGATACTACCGCTAGAGAGTTAGACAGTCAGTACTACAGTGGATCCTTATTTCTTGTTACGGTTCATTTTTTTTTTGCCTACACATACACCGAATAGTCTGGCCTATTCTTTACATATTCTCCTCTGTCCTCATACACCTGACTACACCGAGATTACGAAATAATTCTTCTTCACCCACGGTGTTGACTACTGCACTGTAATTGTTTAGTGGCCACTTTCCTCATGGTAAGGGTAGAAGACTCTTTAGCTATGGAAAGCAGCTCTTCTAGGAGAAGGTCACACCAAAATCAACCATTGTTCTCTAGGCTTAGGGTAGTGCCATAGCCTCTGTACCATGGCCTTCCACTGCCTTGGGTTAGAGTTCTCTTGCTTGAGGGTACACTCGGCCACACCATTCTATCTTATTTCTCTTCCTCTTGTTTTGCTAAAGGTTTAGAGTTTATATAGGAGATATTTATTTTCATGTTAAAGTTCTTAAAATATTTTATTTTTCCTTGTTTTCTTTCCTCACTAGGATACTTTCCTTTTTGAAGCCCCTGGGCTTATGGCATCCTGCTTTTCCAGCTAGTGCTGTAGCTTACCAAAGTAATAATAATAATAATAATAATAATAATTTCCTCACACGTCCAAACCATCTCACTATTTGCTTCCCTGGTCGCTGAATACCGCATCTCTACACATCTTCCTAAAGTGTAATATGATTATCATGGAAATATCTTGATAAAGAATTCAAATTTTGCGGGCAATCCTCTTCACATCAACTTCCATTTCTTTATTCAGAAATCATGTCTAGGAAGCTTAAAGTTCAATACGTCTATATGCATAATACATCTTAACACTTTTTTTTTCTTTTATTCAGCAGTCTAACAATCCTCACCCAGGCAGCTGACTTCTCAACATGTATCCCGAAGGGAATAGACACACCCTATTTAGGGCCTCCCATTTCCACAAAATGAAGCTTTATCTCTAAATTTTCTCCCATTAATTCTTCCTATACTATGCTATTCGCTTATCAAAAGAACTCATATTTCGTGTATATTTTGTAATCCCGAGCCTCTCTAATGACGCCACATGTTATATGCGATGATGATATCGGGTTAACCCAACACCTTCCCCACAACATTTAAATTAATGTTGTGGTGGCCTATTGGAAGCGTCCCTGCCTAGCGAAAGCCAAACATGAGTTCGAGTTCCTCTCAAACTCGGTACATTCTTGCAGTGTCTGCAACCTCGCCATCCTTGTGAACTAAGGATGGGGGGGGGGGTTGTTATTGAGGAGCCTATAAGTCTATCTGCTTAGTTATCAGCAACTATTGCCTGGCCCTTCCTGGTCCTAGATTGGGTGGAGAGGGGGCTTTGGCGCCGGTCATATGTATATAAAGTCAGTCTCTAAGGCATTGTCCCTAGACTGTTTCCTTTCCCTTCGGTTTCTTTCCGGTCACCATAATCTATTCTATGCACCTGATAATTTCTAACCCCATTTATTCCAATCTTTCGTCTTAAAAACTTTTTGATCTTTTCCTGTGTTTCCACTGTTAACACTAGGTCATCTGCAAATAGCAGCTCTCAAGGGTTCCCTTTTCTATACGGATTCCTTTTTAGATTCCTCCATTACAGGAATAATTGGCAATTATTTTTTGTTGAATCTTTACATTAGTCTAATTTTC
>NC_090726.1:135070560-135083060 GCF_036898095.1 Palaemon carinicauda | reverse complement strand
TCTGGATCCAGGTGTACGAATAGGCTGTTAGGTGGTTACTGAGAGGCGAGGTTAATGCAACTGACTTTATTTCAACAGATCAGAAGTTTATATACAATCAATTCCGAGCAAGAACGTCACAAAAACTAAAACAAATAATTCATGAGGAGGCAGGCTTAAACCGGTTGTTATCAGTGCAAGGGGATGGCTAATTATATGCTTAAAAAAAAGAAATACAGTTACAGTGTAAGTGCATGTGTGAAACACATACGGTACACAAAGCTGACCCTAGCCATTATGAGGGACTAGCAGAATTGGATTTAAGGCGGCCCCTGATCACCACCACTAGTGCTTAACTATTACTTGTGCTTGATCATTTCAATACTTATATAGGGGTAGCACATTCACAGAAAGGTCCAGTATCATTTGCACTCTTTACATTTCAAAGTGATGTATTATGTAGCATATTGAACTTATATTTGAAAGTAAAAGAACAAATCAGCAGGCAAGACTCTATATTTACAATGAAACAGGTTAACCACCTAAATTACTTATATTTAAATAAGATACAGCACTTGTGCAAATATGTAATTTCCCTTTACAAATTAAAACAAATAACATACTTGTATCTTCTCACATATGTATACAAATTACAGAAATATATAAATTACCTAAAAAATATACTTGAATATGTACACAAAACCAACAGATAAATTCGCAACATAATAACAGCAAGGGTTTAAAAAGTAAAATGAAATTTTTAATTTGAAAATTGAACGAAATTGTTAAACACAAACATGAACACTAACCTAAAATATACTAAAATATACTACGACCCTGGGCATTTATTTTAATGTTATTACTGTTATTAAAATATTGTATTTTGATTGTTTACTACTTCTCTTGTATTTTATTTATTTCCTTGTTTCCCTTCCTCACTGGGCTATTTTACCCTAATGGAGCCCTTGGGCTTTTAGCATATAGATTTTCTAACTAGGATTATAGCTTATCTTATAATAATAATAATAATAATAATAATAATAATAATAATAATAATAATGATACAAAAAAAAACTTCCTTTTTCACATAACGATAATAATAATAATAATAATAATAATAATAATAAAAATAATAATAATAATAATAATAATAATAATACAGTAAAAGCTTTACTTTTCAACCCTTTTTACTTTTTAATAAGTGCAAGACATTGATAGGCACTGATTTATTCACTAAGTTACCAAACTATTCCCGTTTTTAGATTATTTCTAATCTTTGTTTCCTGGCTATTTTGAAGGCAAAGTCATTGTATTAACGTTAGAGACAACACAAGTATGAGGTAGAAATTTATTTCTATTTGAACACGATATTGTGTTGATATTTATCCATAGTGACTCATTAGGGGTAATTTGAATGAATTACTATCAATTGTGCCACGTGGTGGGCCGGGAAGTCGAGGAAAACTCGCTGGTAAGAGACTGATGTCTCGCCAGGTAAATCCTGAACAGCTGATTACCAGTTAGGTTCCAACTTCTTTTATGGCCTCTCGTGGCATGGTTGGTTTCGACCTGGCCTTTCATTAGAAGGGGCCAGCGTTCGATCCCAAGTATGAGGTAGAAATTTATTTCTATTTGAACACGATGTTGCGTTGATATTTATCCATATTGACTCATTAGGGGTAATTTGAATGAATTACTATCAATTGTGTCACGTGGTGGGCCGGGAAGTCGAGGAAAACTCGCTGGTAAAAGACTGATGTCTCGCCAGGTAAATCCTGAACAGCTGATTAGCAGTTAGGTTCCGACTTCTTTTATGGCCTCTCGTGGCATGGTTGGTTTCGACCTGGCCTTTCATTAGAAGGGGCCAGCATTCGATCCCAAGTATGAGGTAAAAATTTATTTCTATTTGAACACGATGCTGTGTTGATATTTATCCATATTGACTCATTAGGGGTAATTTGAATGAATTACTATCAATTGTGTCACGTGGTGTGCCGGGAAGTCGGGGAAAACTCGCTGGTAAGAGACTGACGTCTCGCCAGGTAAATCCTGAACAGCTGATTAGAAGTTAGGTTACGACTTCTTTTATGGCCTCTTGTGGCATGGTTGGTTTCGACCTGGCCTTCCATTAGAAGGGGCCAGCGTTAGATCCCAAGTATGAGGTAGAAATTTATTTCTATTTGAACACGATGTTGTGTTGATATATATATATGTATATTTTTATATATATATATATATATATATATATATATATATATATATATATATATATATATATATATATGTGTGAGTATATATATATATATATATATATATATATATATATATATATATATATATATATATATATATATATATATATGTGTGTGAGTATATATATATATATATATATATATATATATATATATATATATATATATATATATATATATATATATTTGGGCTCAAGCCATGTCGTCCTGATGGAAGTTCCTATAGGGTAGCTTCCTAGGGTATATTACAACTACGGCGATATTCCCAGAGAATTTACCTTAAGGTACCAGAATTCTAACTCCTGGAGCGAGTATCCCTCGTGAAAGGGATATCGCGACATATCAGAGGACGTATTCTAGACACGTCACATGGCAATCTACATCCTGGACAGAGATTTCGTCTCGTAGGAGGTGATTGACGAGATACGAATTCGGGAAAGAAAAAGGGGAGCCGCTCCCAAGGCTTCCCTATCCCCCGATTCGTATGCGTGCCTGGCGCCAATCCTGGCGCCATCTGTATTCCTTTTTGCGTAGCTTAACAACTCGGTGTTTTTTCCTGTTTTTCTCGCAAATCTTGGATTTATTCGGCTTTTCATGGCTTCTCCGTCTTCGTTGGCCTCTGATAAGTTGAGTATAGTGTCTGTTATGTATAAATGTAGGCTCTTGGTAAAATTTTGAGTGATTAATAGGATTAATCTTTGATACAAGAGCCGTAGCCTACCAGAGGTGTCCTGGACACTGTCGCTCGCTAGGTATAAATTAGTTAGTCAGAGCGACATTCCTGGTTGTTTTGCTTTAATAAATTTTAGCTATTTAGCTTTACATAGGATTTCCTTTCGTGCTTAGTATTATTTGGCGAAGTATTCGCCATTCTGGCCTACGCTAGGCCATGTAGCCTAGTCGTTTGGTCCTAGTACTTCATGCATGATTTTGGTTTTTCCGAGTGTAATTAAAATTTTATTGAAGCTTTAGGCTATATTTTATACATTTTAGACTGTGTGGAATATTTCCAAGATTGTATACGTGTGAGTTTCGGTGAATTAGGTAATCGATTCTCTTGGTGCCTAGGCTAATTGCTTATGGAGCCTTAGTATACTTTATCATACTCCCCGGTTGCTTTCTTTTCTTCGGAGAAGGTATGCAATCCCTTTCCCTCTGTTTAAGCCTTGGGCTTATCCCTAAGTGGTTTTTTCCGAATTTATTTTCGATAAAACTATACTAGGGTGTTACTGTACCTTCCTGTTCCTGTAGTTATGGTTCAAGAGGGACAGAACAACAGAGTTTTTAGTCTGAGTCTGTGTTGTCTGGCTTGGGGCAGAGTCCCTCTCGCTGACCTAACACATACAAAGGGAGCTTAGCTCCCTTAGGTCACTACCGAAGGTTTCTGTAGTTATGATTCCTTCTTTTGTGATCTACCAGACTAGTCCTGTTGCTGTTCTCGGGGGAGGATAAGTTCTTCCCTTGGGAGTAGCAACGCCTTCCTTGCTTTGGTGCTCTGGAAGCTGGCAAGTATTGCTGGCCTTTCCCCTTAGATCTCCCTTAGGCTAAGATAAGTTTCTTGGCTGCGGGTGATCTGTCACTAAAGCAAGGTTGGCAGGACCCTCTTGTCCCTTCCCCTTCTATCTCCGTAATGGCCTAGCCATTACTGTACTGTACCTTGCCGGCCGGCAGAGCTGGCCGGCAGGGGTCTTACTGTACTGTACGTCGTTCTACTTCTGGACCTAGTATAGGTTGGGATGTGGAATTGACTCAGCCCATTGCCGGCCGGCAGAGCTGCTGGCCGGCAAGGGTCTTATGTTTTCGAGTGCTGCCCGGACCTCTCTTGGTCCCTCATCCATGCCTGCCGGCAGAGCCGGACGGCATTGGTCAAGGAAGCCTGAATTAGTTTCTCCCCTTCCTTATATGCACTCTTTCGGTTGCCGGGCTTGGAGGTTGTGTACACTCTTATCCCGGCATCCATTCTATTTTTCTTCTAGTGCTGTACCTGTCCCGGCTGCCGGCCTATGAGGCCGCCAGCCGGGCAGGTGTAGTCTTCTGGTTCTTTTGCTGCCGGCTGGCATCGGTCTTGTACCTTTGCCGGCCAGCTTATGTCAGTCCTTGTCTGCCGGTCACCAAGAGTGTGGCCGGCAGCTGGGTACTACCTTGTGTAGTTGCTGGCCGGCAGTTGCTGCCGACCGGCACAGGCATTTGAACCAGAGTGCTGCCACCCTATAGCTGTTAAGTAGTATACTTTAAAGCTAGTTGTGGTGTGTGCCGGCCGGCAAAGGCAGGCCGGCACACATCCCCCTATACTGTACTAGTATTCTTCTGTATAGCATATACAGTAAGAAGAAAACTATAGTAAAGGTTTTGGTACAGCACTGTATCTTCTAACACTATTGTGTTTTCTTGCACATCCCTTTGCTGTTGCCCTCAGATAGGAAGCTGAGTTCTTCCCTGTCTATTATCCAGGATTTTAAAATCATTGCTTAGGTGTGAGCTCCACCTGTTTCCTCTGGAAACCTTGCATTGGTTACTCTAGAAGAGATAAACCATTTTGATTTTATTATCTGGAAGGCTGCAACAATGGGTTGTGAGGGAAACACAAGTGTGTGTCTTTCCTTTCTGAATTGTTATGCTATACTATGCATATCCAGTGATACATAGTTCACTTGATACTCATGGAAATTTCTTCTCTTTACAGAAGGACACTCCGAAGTGGGGAAGTGCTTTCTGCAATGTCAGCAGCAAGAACCTCTGCGGACATGAGTTTTGTAGGAGACACGCAGCATACGCTGTCTCCAAGGATGATCTCCGGTATTGGGACCCTCAGGTATGTACTGTGTGCACTAACCTGATTAATGAGACATTTAAATAGCTAGGAAGAAGCTTCGTACCTGGGTAAGGGGCTTCCAAAAGAACACTTCTGGCCCTTATCTTCCAAGTGAGAAGATGAGGGCGTATCCTTTCCCTAAGGCATCAGCTGATGCAGTGTTTCCCCAGCCTCAAGAGGAGATCCCCTAAGTTCAGATCCAGGTGGATGCTGAAGTCGCGGTCACGATGCAAGACATCCAGCTAGATGACAGGATGTCTGATGTGGACGGGTGTCAGGAGGAAGACCTCCTGACAGAAGCCCAGGATGAAGTTCAAGCCCCTCTACATCGGCCGGTCTCCCAGTAGAGCTGGGACAGGCCCTCTCTTCTATTGTTGGAATGATCCAACAAATACAGAAGGAGAATCAGGAGAAGGCGGCTGCAATGGAACTGCGAATGCAGTGCCTTGCAGAATCACATGGGCCCCAGAAAAAGCTCAATGTGAAAGACCTTCCCTTGTGCTCAGATGCTAACCCATGGAGGTATGCTGAGCACATACCGATGACGACTGGGAAGATCGTCATCTCGGATAAGCTGGGCTCAGTTCCCCTGGAGGGTGGAATTCTGGCCCAGCAAGGCATCATATCCGGACCGTTATGTCCGGCTGAGGAAGGAACCAGCTTCAAAGGAGGAGACAGAGCCGAAGGAGGTCATAGTGATGGACCATGCTAAGGCTCAAGCTCTACTTTCATCCTCGATGAAAGAGAGGGGCTTCTCTAACTCAAAGGTAGCTGCATTGAATAGGAAGCTCCCTTCCTTTGTGTCCTCGCCTACTAGAGCCTTCCCCTTTTTACAGAAAGGGTTTCTGGCTGTACTAAAAGCAATCGAGGCCGGCAAGTCTTGCCCCTCCCTAGAGGAGTGTAAACCCTTGTCGCTGGCCCTGCCTATGGACCACAAAGACTGGAAGGACGTCCATCTTACGTTCTCAGTGGGAAAGTTGGAGGCTGATATTGCCGGACGTCAGTTCGGCAAGGACCTCCCTAAGCTGTCTGACTTTCTTTTACGAAGTGAGTTCGATACAAAAGAAAGACTGACTGCCTCAATGTCTCTTCAGACTACTCTCGAGACGATGGCAAGTGACCCCAAGGTCCATGAAATGTTCATGGTAGTGGCCAAGCCTCATCTGGCCACAGTGACGAAGGACCTTTATGGCTTCGTCAAGGCAAGGAGAGCTTGTAGGGAGTTCGTGTTTACCTCGGCTACGGTGAGGCACGAGCTAAAGAAACTAATCTCCTCCAACATTTGGGGAAAAGACCTTTTTCCCTACCGACTTGGTCAAAGAAGTTGTTGATAAAGCCGCCTTGGAGAATAGAAACCTTCTCCAGAAGTGGGGCCTGGCTATCAAAAGAAAGTCTTCCCCGGATGAAGGTCCTCAACCAAAGAGGAAGACTATGAGGACTAGGCTACCGTCTCGGCCAGCCAAGCCTCTTAGACAGCAACAGCAACTGCAATTGCCATTGCCCCAGTGCCCCAGATCGTGGCACAAACCCCGACCACCTTTCAGTGGGTACCCCAGGCCGTGTCGACACAGTCCACGGCATTCACCCCAGCGTTCGAAGGGCAGTCTACTTCCTTTCGAGCAAAGCCTAGAGGAGCAGCCAGAGGCTCGTCTAGACGCCCCTCAAGGGGAAGGGGATTCAGGGGTGGTCGTGGTCAGGAAGGCAAGACCTCAAACGGCAGTCCAAGTGAGGTGATACCGGTAGGAGGGAGACTTCTGAAATTTCGGGATCGGTGGACCTTCGATCCCTGGGCCCACAGCCTACTCAAGAATAGACTGGGCGGGAGCTGGTACAGCACTCCACCCCCGTGCCTTCGGTTTTTCCAACACTCCACCCCCGTTATGGAGGAGTACGTTCAAGAACTGTTGGAGAAAAAGGGTGAAGCCCATCAATTTCTAAGGGAGGCTGTTTTGTGTTCCCAAGAAAGACTCGGAAAAGCTCAGAGTCATTCTGGACTTGTCGCCACTTAACAAGTTCATAGTGAATTGCAAATTCAAAATGCTAACACTGCAATACATAAGGACCTTACTGCCCAAGAGGGCATATTCCGTCTCTATAGACTTGTCAGACGCCTACTGGCACATTCCAATTAGCCATCGACTCTCCCCCTACCTAGGGTTCAGGCTACAACGAAGACTATACGCCTTCGGAGCCATGCCATTCGGGCTAAACATAGCCCCAAGGATTTTTACGAAGCTTGCGAGCGTAGCTCTCAAACAATTTCGCCTAAAGGGAATTCAGGTAGTAGCCTACCTGGACGACTGGTTGGTGTGGGCAGCATCCGAGACAGAATGCTTGCAAGCTTCCAGTCAAGTGATCCAGTTCCTAGAGTACCTAGGCTTCAAGATCAACAGAAAAAGTCTCGACTTTCTCCATCTCAAAAGTTCCAGTGGCTGGGAATCCACTGGGACCTTTTGTCACACCGTTTCTCCACCCCGGCGAAGAAAAGGAAGGAGATAGCAGGTTCTGTCAAGAGACTTCAAGATTCCGAAAGGATATCAAGACACGAGCAGGAGAGAGTACTGCGCTCTCTCCAGTTTGCTTCGGTGACAGACCCAGTGCTAAGAGCACAGCTAAAGGATGCAATCGGAGTTTGGAGAAGTTATGCATCAAACGCGTGAAGAGATCTGAGAAGACCAGCCGCTTCGGCTAAGTACTCTTCTCAGGCCTTGGTCCCAAGCCAGACATCTAAAGAAGTCAGGTTCTTCTTCAGCCACCTCCCCCGTCGGTGACGATTCACTCAGACGCCTCGAAGGAGGGATGGGGAGGTCACTCTCATCGGAAAAAAGTCCAGGGGACTTGGTCCAGGCTATTCAAGACCTTTCACATAAAACTTTCTAGAAGCTAGGGCAGTGCTCCTTACCTTAAAGAAAGTCTCCCCGCGTCATTCGATCCACATAAGGTGGTGATAGACAGCGAGGTAGTTGTGAGATACTTGAATCGACAAGGATCGAGGTCACCACCTCTCAACCAGGTGATGTTGGCCGTCTTCCGATTGGCGGAAAAGAAGAAGTGGTACCTGTCGGCAGTTCACCTTCAAGGAGTCCGCAATGTGACAGCGGACGCTCTATCCAGGTTCACACCCATAGAGTCGGAATGGTCCTTAGACGCAGGATCATTCTCCTTCATTCTGAATCAGTCCCAGAACTGCAGATAGACCTCTTTGCGACGAAAGACAACAAGAAGTTGCCCCTGTACGTGTCCCCGTACGAGGACCCCTTAGCGGAAGCAGTGGACGCGATGTCCCTCGACTGGAACAGATGGTCCAAGATTTATCTGTTCCCTCCTCACAACCTTCTGTTGAGGGTCCTCAACAAACTGAGATCCTTCAAAGGGTAGCGGCAATAGTGGCCCACAAGTGGCCGAACAGCGTGTGGCTCCTCCTGGCATTGGAACTGTAGCTGAAGTTTGTACCACTACCAGATCCAGTTCTGACCCAGCGAGTCCAGAAGTCAACTGTCTGCGCTTCATTACAGAAAACCCGGACCCTGCAGCTCATGATTTTCTCTCCTTAGCGGTGAGAAAGCGTTTCGGGATTTCGAAAGCCAGTATAGACTTCCTTGAGGAATATAAGTGCAAATCTACTAGAAGGCAATATGAGTCATCTTGGAGAAAATGGGTGGCCTTTTGTCAAGGCGAAGATTCCGCAGGAGATCTTGACAGACTTCTGCTTATCTTTTTTCCCCACCTCCATGGTCAAGGGTTGGCAGCGAACACGATTTCAGCGTGTAAGTCTGCTTTGACAAGACCCATTCTATATGCCTTCCAGGTCGACCTAGGTAACGAGATCTTTAATAAAGTCCCGAAAGCCTGTGCTAGGCTCAGACCTTCAGCACCTCCAAAGCCCATTTCATGGTCTTTAGACAAGTTCTTCATTTCGCTTCTCTGTTGAGCAATGAAGAGTGTGCGTTAAAGGATTTGACACAAAAAGTTATTTTCCTATTTTGCACTCGCGTCCGGGGCCAGGGTTAGTGAGATTGTAGCCTCTCGAGAGAGGCAGGTCGTGTTCAGTTCCTGGATGGGGAAGAACTGAACCTGTTTCCGGATCCTACGTTTCTCGCCAAGAATGAGTTACCCACCAACAGGTGGGGTCCCTGGAGAATCTGCCCTCTGAAAGATGCATCTCTATGTCCAGTAGAATGCCTAAAGGTCTATCTTCATAGAACTTCAGACTTCAAGGGTGGTCAACTATTCAGGGGAGAAACATCAGGCTCAAATTTATCTCTGAATCAACTCAGAGCGAAAATCACATATTTTATTCGCAGAGCGGATCCTGACAATACACCCGCAGGTCACGATCCGAGGAAAGTTGCCTCATCCTTAAATTTCTTTAATTGTATGGATTTTGAACATCTCCGTTCATACACTGGCTGGAAGTCTTCCAGAGTGTTCTTTCGCCACTATGCGAAGCAAGTAGAGGAACTAAAAGAGATCTGTGGTAGCAGTGGGTCGCGGTGTTAACCCTACTGTTTAACTCTGCGAGGAACAGTGGTCTTAATTGGGACGATTAATTCCAGGGTGAGTGTGTAGTTACATACTGTACTACAAACTAAGTGAGGGCACTGTGTTGCCCATCCAGACTGTTCCATTTCCGAAGGTGAACCTAGCATAAGTGCAGACATGTGTGCCGAGCGTTTCTAACGCTAATGTCATTGATTTGTAATACAGGCTTTTATGACTTTGATACCTCGGTATCTTAAAAGTGGCATCTAATGTTTTTTCTTTCAGACAAACAAGCTCTGTTTACTATCATACTTATGCTTAAAGTTTTGGGTTATCCTCTTCTTATATATATATATATATATATATATATATAAAATTGTGGTTAACCTGTCTATTTATTGCCTGTCAATAATCTGGTTCTTGAGAACCTTGCGTCTCCTTCACATGTGTCAATTTATTGGTATAATTGAGCATTCATTCTATGTACCTTATCTGGGATAATTCTAATAGAATTGTTCCTTTATGCAAGCTATGTTGCATTGGTTTTCCTCCTATGCGGATATAAAACCTTTGTCCAATACAAGTATTGTGCGGAAAACTGGTCGATATTTCATATTGACGCAGTGGTCCTTTACAAACTATGCTTTACTTAATATAGGGCGAGACCACTATATTAGCTTGCCTGGTATTCATACATAGATATATGTACTCTTCTAGACTTTTCCAGAGTCTAGTAGGACTCTGCCCTGTAGGGGGCAGGAAGCTCTAACATAGTTTATAGTTAGTTGAAAAGATGTATAACGGTAACATCTTAGGTCTCTAGGTCTAGTCGACCGGGAAAAATTACCTCCGGGGAGTACGGCACGTTCTGAGAATCCACAGATACAGTAATGCTCTGGTACACTTCCATCAGGACGACATGGCTTGAGCCCAAAAAACGGATTTTGAGCGAAGCGAAAAATCTATTTTTGGGTGAGATGGCCATGTCGTCCTGATGGACCCGCCCTTGCCTTTCTAAGAAAGGGCTGTAGGACCCCTCCCTACATACAGTATCTGTAGCACCTCGTGTACGCTACAAGGAATGCAGATGGCGCCAGGATTGGCGCCAGGCACGCATACGAATCGCGGGATAGGGAAGCCTTGGGAGCGGCTCCCCTTTTTCTTTCCCGAATTCGTATCTCGTCAATCACCTCCTACGAGACGAAATCTCTGTCCAGGATGTAGATTGCCATGTGACGTGTCTAGAATACGTCCTCTGATATGTCGCGATATCCCTTTCACGAGGGATACTCGCTCCAGGAGTTAGAATTCTGGTACCTTAAGGTAAATTCTCTGGGAATATCGCCGTAGTTGTAATATACCCTAGGAAGCTACCCTATAGGAACTTCCATCAGGACGACATGGCCATCTCACCCAAAAATAGATTTTTCGCTTCGCTCAAAATCCGTTATATATATATATATATATATATATATATATATATATATATATATATATATATATATATATATACATACAGTAGACCCCCGGGGTACGGCGTCCCCAGTTTACGTTTTTTTTCGTGTTACGGTGTGGAATACGATGTTTTTTCGTACCTTCGTTACGGCATTTTCCCGACCTTACGGCATCGAATTCCAAAATTCAAACTTGGCGGTCGGTACGTGTACGACTGTGCAAGTCACTCGCCTACCACCACGCTCTTACGTCAATGCATACGTCACTAAGAAGCTGGTCTGCTATTGGTCAGCGTCACGGCGTCACTAAGATGCCAATACACTATTGGCCAAAATCCCTCCCACAATGCCTGAGAGATGCTGCCTCTCTCTCTCTCTTTATTAATCTCATGCTCAGTTCAGAATCTTGTGTGCGTTTCATAAAGACTTGATCTCATGTGAGTGCTTGCGATAACATATTTTTTGTGCATTTTAGTGCTTAATTCCAACTTTAATTCGTTAGCCATGGGTCCCAAGATTGCTAGTGATGTTAAAGGGAAAAGTAAGAACATGATTACTATGGAAACGAAGCTGGAGATTATAAAGAAATACTAAGAAGGCATGCGCATCGTTACCCTCGCTAGTACATATGGCCGTAACCAGTCAACGATTGGTACAATCATCAAAAACAAGGAAGTCATTAAAGCAAGTAAGTCTTCTAAAGGCATGACTGTCCTTGCCAGTGGAAAGACCTCAATCAACGACGAGATGGAGAGACTCCTTCTACTATGGATTAAAGAGAAGGAAATCGCTGGTGATACACTCACGCAATCGGTAATTTCGCACAAGGCGAGCGCCATCTTCGCCGATATCGTGGAAGCCCAGAGAGACGGCGGAGACGAAGGAACGTCGCAGCATGCACCCCAAGAGTTCGAGGCTTCTCATAGGTGGTTTGATCGCTTTAGGAAGAGGACTTGTATTCACTCAGTCGTCAGGCACGGAGAGGCGGCCAGTTCTGACAAGAAAGCAGCAGAAAAATTCCTCAAGAAGTTTGAGAAATTAATTTCCAGAGAAGGCTACATTGCTCAGCAAGTGTTTAACTGTGATGAAACTGGCCTTTTCTGGAAGAAAATGCCCCGTCGTACATATATCACAGCAGAAGAAAAGAAACTTCCTGGCCATAAATCGATGAAGGACAGACTTGCCCTCGCATTTTGTGCAAATGCCAGTGGGGACTTAAAAATTAAGCCCCTACTGGTATACCACTCAGAGAATCCTCGTGCCTTCAATGCACAAAATATCACGAAGGATAGGCTCTCGGTATTTTGGAGGTCTAATGCCAAGGCCTGGGTCACGAGGACCATATTTATTGAGTGGGTAAACGTCTGCTTTGGTCCTGCTGTCAAGAACTTTTTAGAGGAGAACAATCTTCCTCTCAAATGTCTCCTGGTACTGGACAATGCCCCTGCTCACCCTCCTGGCCTCGAGGCCAACATACATCCTGACTTCTCCTCCATCAAGGTTCTCTATCTGCTACCGAAC
>NC_090726.1:135053060-135055560 GCF_036898095.1 Palaemon carinicauda | reverse complement strand
TTTTTATTAGAAGATATCCATATCTTTTATATGCATTCATATACTGTATACTACAGGAATCAGATGTAACAATAATTTAAAGACTGTACATGCATACATACAAACATTACTTATTTTTCTTTTCCAAGATCATATATTAATCATTGTCCTCTTTTGGAACTGTTTCGTTTTGAAAATGCTCCTACTTTTTCTACCTTTTCTTTATTTCTTATTTATTTATAGTGTTTGATATTCGCTACAGCCCTACAAAATAAAAATGGAATAAAAAACATTTATAAGCTATTTTTTTATATCAAACTGCTGTTGTTCTCAATAAAATAAAGCTCTTAAACTATGCTTTACTAGAAAAAAAATCGAAATAAGAAGATATTTTCCATTTTGTGTGAAACAAACCTTTCAGCAATAATGACCGCTGAGTGGACACGATAATCCATTTCTTCGTAAACAGTACCACTGGTCGTTGATCTCGCCAAATTTAGTTTTATATTAGACAATTGTGCTTTGCGCTTTTATTCGTGTAATAGCTCAACCTAAAGTATCAATTGCCTGTTTGAGTGTGAGGACACATGCAAATAAATTTGGGCGTTTGTTCTTTACAGTTGTGTAGAACATGTTTGTAGTTGATCGCAACCAAGAGGAATTGTGCACCTAAGTTTCTTTATTTTTGTCAAATTAGATACTTTATTTGATAAGGGAATCTTCACGCCGGATGTATAATCAATACCAACATATAAGCGGAATTACTGGACTGGGATATTGGAGGAAGGAGATGAAGAAAACATTGAAATTCAGCATGAATAGAAAATTTAATTCAATAAGGGAAATAACAATATAACCTCCGAGAGGAGGAAGAGGAAGAGAAGAAAAGGCAAAAAGAAGACCAGTGACTATGCCATAAGCGGGGGCAGAGGTATGGCAGAGGGCATGGGTAGAGGGTATAGGGTATTCAGTCCTAAGTGCAACAGGGCACTGGTTGAAAGAGAAAGTGTTTGTCTAGGAGGGGGCGGGAAGGGAGGCGTGGGATGAGGGGAGGGGGGGGGGGGGCAACAGTAAAGCATCAGTGAAAGTGGTCTGGCCGGGCTAAGTGAGCTCACAGACGAGTTTTCTCGATTTATGGCGGAAATGAGTCTTCGCTTGTTTAAATTGCTCAAGGACCCACAGGAGATCGAAGGAAAAAACCTAGACGAAAAAGAAGATGGAGAGAAAGGTAGAATACGAGTGAAAGAGAGAACGATGAGATAAACGAAAGATAAATTAAAGTGATGGAATAAAAGACGGAGGAAGAAAACTGGAAAGGGTCTTCTCAAACAACTCATTTCCGTAACAAGATTTTACCATAAGTAGGTTTCATCAGAGGTTATTGAGGGAGAACGTTTAAGCTAACCGTTTTGATTGGAATAAAAATAACCGCAGCCAAAGACAGACAAATTTGTTGTTGATGTGTAAATATATAGACAGAACATATACAGATAGAAAGTAGCTATGTACTTAATACATGTATACATACATGCATACGCCCAGGGGAAACGGACGTAGGAAGATGTCTTAAGGTTGAAAGGAAAAAAGTCAATATCGAACTCTACAATTAGAGTATTATTAATCTCTAAAGAATAAATTTTGTCGGAGGTGGCTCGAAGAGTATTACCACTCTATCTAAGAGGAGATATTAATATCCCTGTAGGATCAATGGAACAGTAACTGAAATATTACCTAAAGATAAGAGACATGTGACACCTTGACTCAGAAAGACGATAAGAAGAACAAGTCAAGATGGGCATTGAAAAGCCTTTGATTCAAAGGACGACAAAATAGCAACAACAAATGCAGACGTTTCTAGTCCACTGCAGGACAAAGACCTCAGCCCTTCATGTCTGGGGCTTGGGCCAGTTTTCATCACCACGTAAAAAACACTAAATACGAATACACTGTCTCATGCATAGGCAACTAGGGCGACATAGAGATATCATCAAAAAACTGTTTTTAATAGAAACAAACCGAATCATCCAAATGTAAGGAAAGTTAAAAAAAATGTACTGTACTTAAGAACTCGATTGAACAGACGACCAAGGCATACTGTAGTTCGTAACAGTATCCAGGAGGCATTGAACTTTACTGAAATTATGTGACCCCTATTGAGATATTCTAACTAAAGCAGGATTGAAATATGATGCAAGAGCAATCTGAGATTGAAAGTGAACAATTGTTAAATGTAGAATCAAATAAAGTAGGTAGGCGTGTGTGTATATCATATAAGTAAAATGTATATAATAATAATAATAATAATAATAATAATAATAATAATAATAATAATAATAATCATTCATATATTTAAAAATTATCTCAAATTTTCGTATTTACATTTCGAAGAATCTAAAATTTTAATTTATCAATTTTTGTTGAATGTTTCTCCAAATATCCAAGCAATTTGTATCAATTTTATACCACCATAACCTATACATTAAAGTGTAATTCCAAAACTCAATTTAGTCCTAAAGAAGGG
>NC_090726.1:135038517-135050060 GCF_036898095.1 Palaemon carinicauda | reverse complement strand
AGTTAAAACGAATACACACAATCCCAAAATTTCAATCCAAAGAGTTTTATCTTTCACGAGTTGAAAGTTCTTGATTGGTGAGGTTAATCTTAGAAAACAAAAGAATTATATCTGCGAGGGAATAACCATGCTTTAGACCTGAATTTATGGGTTGAGTAATTAATACCTTGCAGAACCCTAAGGAGATACATACAGTTAAAAGCATCTTCAACATACATTGCTATAAGTAAAAAAAAGAAAAAAAAAAAAAAAAAAAACCTAGACACTTAAAAAGTAAAATACGTAATTTTCCAAGATAATAGCAAATAAATCTACATTACTTTTGCTTTGCTCACTTTCCCAAACTATCAAACCTGTATCCCTCTCAGGCAAGTAACTGGCTCTATTCTCTCTCATTTAGGCTACACAACATTTTCGGAGATGCACCGGAAGAATATAGCGTCCCATGACTCTCAATACCTATAACAACGACTTGAACATTCGCCTACCGTAATAATGATTCTGAAAGCGAATGGTCAATTTACCTTTGCTGAATTCAAATGACCGCTTTTCTAGTTGTTATTGGCAACAAACCAATTTGGCTTTGTAGAATCTTAAGGTTCCTCGTTGCTATTCTCCCTGCGGTCTTGGCTTTGGCTAAGCACTCTTTCTCCTCATGAATAAATCGTTCGCTTTGATCGATGTCTTTGCTTTTCTTGTATGGTAACCTCACTAGTCATCAATATCATTATTGTTGATGCTCGTTATTGTTGTTGACATAATAATGGTGTTCATCATAATTGATAATATCATTGTGAATATCTAATGATGGTCGAGATCACAATAATCATAATTGCTATTGTTTATTCTAATCAGTCCACTGAATCAAACCCTTTCACCTTTCGTAACAAAAGATTTGTATGTCAAACGGAAAATACATTTTCCTAGTAAACTTCTCAATGAATGCCACATTAATGGAACAGAAGACTGCCATGATTTCTTTAAGACATTCACGACCAAGTCTAGCCATTTGCAATAGGGAGATTAGTGGACACCTCATGCGTCTTAGGAGAGAGAGAGAGAGAGAGAGAGAGAGAGAGAGAGAGGAGAGAGAGAGGGGGAGAGAGAGAGAGAGAGAACTTTAGTTGCCCTTGCCAAAACAGAGAAATGAAATCTTCAGTGTTCTTGCCCAAACAGAGAGAGAGAGAGAGAGAGAGAGAGAGAGAGAGAGATACGACCCTCAGTGTCCTTGCCAAAACAGAGAGAGAGAGAGAGAGAGAGAGAGAGAGAGAGAGACCTTCAGTGTCCTTGCCAAAACAGAGAGAGAGAGAGAGAGAGAGAGAGAGAGAGAGAGAGAGCAGGAATATTGAAATTAAGGTACCTTTCACTCCTACTGAATCCCTGGGACCTCTTCCCAAAGCAATCCGGTCTAGTTCCCCTTTCTCCATGTGGGTAACGGGGATTGATGATACGCAATCTTCTTGACTGATTTGCCAAATCTGCATCTTTCGACTGTTTTTATTTATTGCTCTTTTTCGCTACAACACTTTCTATTCGATCTATTATATTCCTTCACTCAGTTGAATTTAATTCGAACACTCGTTATTGTCTTTAGGACTGTTGTTGGTATTATAAATTCGACACTGATTAAACAATTTCGTAGCACATCTGAATTGGTCTGAATCTTTGAATATTAATGACAATACAGTTTACCAATCATGCATTTTTTTCCTGTACATAGAATTAGGAAGACTGGCCAATAACAGAAAAAATATATGTTCTATTTCTAAGCAAAATGTTTCGGAGTCATATCTTTATCCGCTATCCATAAGGACCTTTTCTTCCTTTTTTCGTCCTGGATGAACTTACGTTTCCTTTTATAACATTCCTATTAGATAATATGGAACAAAGCAAAATAAGGCTAATGTTTCACGTCTCACGATAAAGACACGTTGGACAAACAATTTAATGTCTTCATCAACGAAGACAAACAACAAAGTAACAAACCAGTCTCCAAAGAGACAAGTTTTAAGAATTCGAGTTTAAAGAAAATTTTTTTAGAACAAAAAAAGATACTCGCCTTTAAACAACCAAAGTTATCATAGCTCAGAATTTCAGTCCTTTCATGAGTCTCTAATCATAATTTCATTTACAGTATCCAATCACTTCCGTTCTAATGAGCTTATGCTCTCAAGTAACCGTTTTAAGTTTCTTACGATTTCAAGTCATGATTACGAAAGGCCTCTTCAAAACGGTATCACAATAATCGATCCACACCTTTATCTTTAATATTAGATCTCCCACCCGAGATCGCAAAAAAAAAAAGAAAAAAAAAATATTACTCTTTCATTCTCTTTCAAACTCCAGCTAAACTTGCCAGAGAAAGATGACCATAAGAAGTCGTGGGTGGGATTTAGCAGCCTTGGGCACTTAAAAAATAAGTGGTCTGGTCTCTGTCGCATTATGTTGGCAGCTTCTTATAGTCGGTACTTACCGCTTCTCCGAGACTGTACAGGTTTCAAGTGGTTAGTTTTAAGCACCGGAGATTATTTTACAATTTCTTTTTTTCAACTTTCTTGGATCCTTTCTCCTCTCCCTTTCATCTCGTTTTGTGTTATTATATTCCTTAGAAATTCTCTGTATTAAATTGGATAGCACTTAATATTTCATTTCATTAACTGATACCTTTTTACCTGGCCATTGCTTAGTAAGTCCTTTCATCTTTCATTTTTTTTTTTGTGGGGTATTGGGATTTTCGTTTATTTTCTCACTTTCATTAGCTATTCTATTGTGTGGCTCAATTTTATTTTTCGCTTTTATAGCTCATCTTCTTCCTTTCTCCTTTTGCCATTCTCTTGTTCTGTCTTCCTTTCATTTTCCTAAAGTTCTCTCCCTTAATTTTATGTTGATATTTACTTGAAGAATTTCTTTCTTTGAACTTTACCTGCTGTCTCCAGTTCCACTTTTGTTTAGGTTCTAACTTTGAGATCTTCCTCTTTACCTCTTAACATGGCATTTTCGCTACAATTATTTTCCTCGTCTTCACCAATTCTTTATCTTATTCTCTTTGTGCATGACGTTCTCTTACTTCTATTTAAAGGCTTCTCCTTACTTTCATCAAGATATTTTTTTTTCTGATTTTCACGGGATCCTTTCTCCTCACGCTCTCATGTTTCGATGTTTGTTAATTTTTCTTTTCTTTTTTCTCTTCCTCCTTCGTAGAGCCTGTTTGATCTTTCCCTTCTCTTCTCTTTCACCCTGCCTTTGTTAACTGCCTCCGTCATCCCGTTTACAACACGTTTGTCAGGTTTCCTTTGCCATTTTGTTTACGCTTTTCAGAGACGAAATGATTCGCGTATTTATGCATGTCCTTGGACTGACCATCTGTGATTTATAGCATGAAGTTGTGTTATATTATAACTTATAACTAATTAATGTTTCATGATGATTTCCTCTTGAAGTCGTCGTCCTTAATTTGGAGTATTTAGTCTTTAGAGCCACTTTTTAAATTATAATCGATAATTTATATAATTTTAGTCTATTTTTCCCAAAAACAATCCGTCCTAGGAATCCTCTATTTAAATGGAATTCAACACAGTTATCAGTAATATTAGAGAGCGTGATATGTATAACGATTTTCCCAAAACAACATAAAAGAAGCTGATGATAAATATTACTTGCATTAACTTGAATACCATACTAATGATGATGGTTATAAAACAAAAATACAAATACAAAAAGCTTACAGTTCGATGCTTTCAAATTATATTGAAATTAGGCTACGTACAAATCTCATTAGCTTTCTAAAGCTCCTGCCTCCTTTACCCTAAAACTACACACGCTGGCCATTTTGTCTCCGTTACTAAGCGAATTTGTTATCTAACTTTATACCCTTGAGAAAGAATAAAAAAAAAAATGTCTAAACACATTTCTGGTTTCATTGTCAATGAAGCAATTTTCTTTACTTTCCAGAATATGCGATCTTAAATTACTATCGGTGTTATCTTTAGGGATCACACCTGTAAAAGCAGGTTGGTATCTGCAGTTAATCGAGCTGGCGTGTGATGCGTTTATACGTAGGTTGCCATGGTGACGCTTTGAGTCTTTAGCCACGGTATTTACTTTTTTAACTACCTTCTGACGGCGCAACTATGTTTACAATTACGGATCCTTTAATGATTTATCCTACATCCTGCTTTCTTTGTAATCAACCACCTTATTTTTATATATATTCAGTCAATATATCACACAGTTCTTGTTTGGATATGACAAATCACTTGAGAGAGAGAGAGAGAGAGAGAGAGAGAGAGAGAGAGAGAGAGAGAGAGAGAGAGAGAGAGAGAGAGAGAGAGAGAGAGAGCACCAGGTACTAAAAAGATTATGGAAAGCTCCTATAAATTTTATATTCTAATTAACGTTGTGGTTTTTAACCTCGTGCTTTCTGCTCTCTGTAACAGTTAATTATTATCAAGATCACATGGCATGATCTGTACCTCGAAGCCTGATGACCATTTGGACTGAAGATAAATGAAACAAAATGTTATCATAATTAAAGGGTAGATCAGCCAGATTAGTGTCAGAGTTTTCAGCTGTCACATGGCTAGAAAAGAGTTAAAATGTACTTAAAATATTATGTCCTCATATTTAATAACCTAGAAAAAAATTCGCAGAACATAGTACGTGACCCAAACAAACATAGCTTTCACCATATATTAGCCAATAATATTGTTCCATTCTTAGCCTTTTCACAACCGTTATTCACCAAATAAACTACATAAACTTATCTTTGCCCCTACATAGTTCATCCCTACCACTATCGAAGTCAAATCCATGCCCTAACGGTCTAACCCCTATTTTAAAGACTTGCCAAAATGCCACTTAGACTTTTTAACCAACCATGTTGTTCCATTCTGATTACGAGATTATGGACAATGGACGGTACTACACTTCCCCTTATATCAAAACAAAATATCAATCTCTAGGATTTTCGAGTTCTTGACATTGTATTTTCAATTTTCCCTAGTCAAATTCGCCCCCCCCCCCCCTTTTTTTCCCAGATTTACTTTACCGTCAACATCTACGCTTCTCCTTCATTTATTTTTCTTTATATGTGGATAACTTAGCTTCTAATATCTACTGTATAGGCCTACTAGATATTTTTTCTCAAGTAATTATCATCATTTAAGTTTCTTTGGTCTTTCTTATCAACCGTTTTTTCTACAAGGCATATTTAATTACCTCATCTATATATATATATATATATATATATATATATATATATATATATATACATATATATATATATACGAAAATGAAAGTATCGTATGCTGATTAAACGACAAACGTAGGAGTATCAACAGATTTCGTTCTAATTCCTTATTACTATCAATCAATTTTGTACTCAAAGGTTATGTCACGTTATATCATACATGACAAGTGGACAATTTACTTGACTCTACTTTAAATAGTACTCAAACTCAATGTATATGGATTTGTCTATTCTAAAATAGATGTCAAAAGCATCGAGTTTTACTGAACGTTTCCTAAAGACGTTTCCGATAACCTCTAATCTGTACCAGGGTTAAAAGAATACCTTTTAACCCTGATCTGTACAAGGTTTCTCAATAACTTAAAATTCAAAACTTTTTTCTTTTTATAAATTTCTTCGGTCCTTATCAACACATGCACTTCCATTTCCTTTCGTCTTCCCATTCATTTCTCTAATGATTTCCTCTTGATTATTTCAGGCCCTGGCCATGGACCGTCCTTTCTATTTCACTTTTACTTCTTTATCAGAAACACATCATCTGATTCTGAAGGCCAAGAAAAGCCTTTACATCATTAAACGAAGAATAAGAAGAAGAATGAAAGCACTCTTCATAAATCGTGAGAGGAGACTTGAAAGATTCTCTTCGTCAATATGCACTTGTTTCATGAAACGATGATTAATTACATATCAAATTGACGGTATCATATTTCATGATCTCTCTCTCTCTCTCTCTCTCTCTCTCTCTCTCTCTCTCTCTCTCTCTCTCTCTCAGACACACCTTTATCACGAACTCAAGACATCAAAAAGTGATAAATGTCACAATAGTAAAAGTAGAACTTAAGGTTATACGATATAATAATGTAATTTAATACAAATTATTAAGCAGGATATACAGAACATCAAATGATATCCAAAGGAAATAATTAAGACAACTAGAAAGACTTGATTTCAATTACATAAAATATATTCGTACACACGGCTCTCTCTCTCTCTCTCTCTCTCTCTCTCTCTCTCTCTCTCTCTCTCTCTCTCTCTCTCTCTCTCTCTCTCTCACAAAGGCATTATATAAATTATTTCTATATACATATATATATTATATACACACACATATATATATATATATATATATATATATATATATATATATATATATACGCGTGCGTGTGTAGATAAATAAATAAATAAGTAGTTTCACCAAAAATTTTTTTACAACCAAATAAAAAAAAAGATAAAGGGCGATTTCAGCTCCTTCTTGGAACTTCGATGTGGTCCTTAAGGCTTTAATTAGAGACCCCTATAAACCACTAGCATCAGCAGATCTTTGAAACTTTTCCATGAAGGCACTTTTCCTTGTAGCCTTGGCAACTGCAAAAAGGGTTGGGAATTGCAAGCACTTCCAGCGGGGTTGGCTTGGAGGGGAAGACTCTTTGTTTTGTATTTCTTGCCAGAATTCAGAGCATAAACAGTCATTCAACAATCCGCTTCCTCGGAATTAGTTCTGATGTCTCTCTCGGAGAGGGTAGGTAGAGACGATGAAGAGAGACTTCTGTGCACAGTAAGAGCTCTTTGTTACTACCTAGACAGGACGAAGACTATCCAGCCACGCCCTAGAGCGATTTTGGCTCTCCTGTGCGCGCAAAGGAAACCTTATCAAAGAATGCGATAGCCTTCCTTCTTACATTCAGCCTTTGTTTGAATTCTACCATTTGGAAAACTTACTCCAAGTATTTTAAATACACACAAAGGTACAAGAGCGCCATGTCCAACAGAGTAAATACTCTTAGCCTTTTGCAACTTCTTGCAAACTCTTTTCCTTACTTCAAAACCCTTTTCCACTTCATCTATTCGGCATTTTTATGGATTATCCCCATCTTCCTCCCAACTTTTTAGCGGCATGCATCCTTTTGTTATCTATTCTCTGTAATAGGGTACGTGACCCGTCAAAAATGACGGCTAAATTTTTAGAAAATTGCACACACACGTGCGTGCACCCCTTCTCTCTAGGGTATGACTATGTCCTCTCCCCCTACCCGGGGGATGGGGAGAGCTGACCGTGAACGAAAAAAAAATATATTTCTATATTAAACCTAACACTTTCTCTTCATTATATAAGGGAGATGTCCTGATCGCATCAAAACACTTGTGTTCATACTTCCTATATGAACATACAACACCCTTTTCACAATCTTCATGTCGCTCATAGGAGGCAGAGACAAGGGACAGGCCATTGCGTTACTACATGATGTCCAAGAGGACATGAACGTATCCACACACAATCAGTACTCAAGACCCTTCTTCACCTTACACATGACCAGGGAGAGTCAGATAATGGCTTGTGGTGAATAAACAGGTAGACTTAAGGGGCCCTGAAATACGCCAACCGTAGGTCACAAGGATGGTAAATTTAGCACGAATTTTCTACTAGGCTAAGACAACCTCCCTTTAACCATTTCTTACTAAACTGAAACTACCTAAAAAAAACAAAGAAATTATTCTTTTTTATTTACTTTAAATATTTACACTTCAGTTCCATAAAGGTGAGCTTACTTAATCATCACTTCATCCATTGCTTCTTTAAAGAGCTGACAGTCATATTCTCTTATAATTTACCTCTTTTGTGTATCCCCGTAGTAACTTTCATCATTAAGTATACTGTGACTTACTGCTCCTACTCTACTATAATCCTTCACATTTCTGTACAAATCAATTGCTTTTCAACATTTCATCGGTGTGGTTGCCTTTTACAACCATATTTTTCCTCTTGCTCAATATTCATTTTTTACACTTTCAAACTCCTCAACTTGTTCCTATAGTTTCTCCAACTATCCCCAATCAATACTGAAGCAAATATCATTTTATCCAAACTGCAGTCACTTCATTGTGTCCATATTTAATTATGAAGTTAGGTTGTAGACAGCCTATCACAAACTTTCGAAAATTGAAATCTTCTCATAAATGTGATATTTGTTATATATTTAAGCTAAAACTTCGCTTCTGGTCTTTCTCATACTATCAATATCTAGATCAGGAATAAAAAAAAATCGATAGACCATTACTTCTTGTTCAACAACTTAATATGAGATTCTGCAGATGAATACCAGACAGGAGAACAATACTTGAAACAAGGAAGAATGAAAGAATTGATAACTTCAAACACAACTGGGTAGCTAAATTTACAAGATAGGAAATAAGTAGGGGCAAATATAAAATATATACTGAAGCTATAAATTAGAAGTATTAAGTTGTAGACCCAAGAAGATAAAAAGGAAATCTTTGTACAATGTGTAATTACAATTTTTGAAGAAATCAATCATATTAACCTAATACTCGTTAATTTCCTTATCTTAAGGACTGTTTCGTGATTCGTGTCAAATTGTTATAAAACTATAAAATAAAATACAAAAAAACAAAATTTTGTATAGTTCGGAATGGTGTACTATGTTCCCGTAGCTATTCAACATCCTTAATGAGGTGATGCAGCAAGTCAGAGATACTGCAGAAACTGGTGCTTGCAAGAGGAGAAACTGAGCTAAAGTAACTTTATGAGTGTATATGCAAAATAAGTAGATGGATATATGAATGTTAGTTTGAATGAACCAAAAAAATGGTGGTTGGTTAGTATGGGGTATTTAGGAATAAAATTATCAGATTTGGCAGATGATAATGCATGAAAAGTGAAAAAGGAAGGTATGAGGTCGTGTGCAAAAGCAATCACCTATTGAAATTAAGTGTATCGGGTATGATTTTCATGTCTTTGCTCGGAACCCATCGTAGATTAGGAAAAACAACACAGAGTTGATATTATATACATACACACACATTTACACACACACACACACACACACACACACACACACATATATATATATATATATATATATATATATATATATATATATATATATATATATATCATCCAAATTGAGTTGTTTGACAGGGGTTTTTAACAAACTTTATCGAAGTTATAGGTCGCATTTGAAGCTTTTATTGTTAAACAAGAGCGCCTGGTATTCTTACCTTTCTCAACACTAATGTTTGTTAAACATAGTTTATATAAGTTTTCTACGTGGAACTTTTATAAACTTCTTGAAACTCACCTTTTCTATCAATTCTAATATAAAATTCTTCTTATTCAAAATAAAAGGAATTCATTAACCTAGATTTGAAAACTGATGACAGATATTTTCTTTGTCTCTTTTGGATTTATTCAATTTATACTATATCCTACCCCAAAAAAAACGGGTTCTTTTAGAATCTGAATCATTCAACATTCTTACATCTGTCATGATGGTCTTTGATCAGGAATTTTCTAATATTTGAAATGTATTCTTTTTTTTACCATAACAGTTTTGACATTGGATACATTTTAGCATAAAATGTATGATATCCTACATTTCTTTGGACATTGAACACAATACTGATTCCTTGATTTGTATCTAAACCTCGCTTGTTTACTTTAATTAAATCATATGAAATTGAAGCGACCGAAAAAAATAGTTATCATTTTTCCTTAATATTAGTTTCCCTTGCATCTCTCTCTCTCTCTCTCTCTCTCTCTCTCTCTCTCTCTCTCTCTGATATCAACAATTGGACGTAACTTATAAATCTTTGTCATGAATACATTACTAATCCTTTTCTTGACACGAATTCTGGGCAAAAATATAATAATAAAGCTATGCTTTCACATTTCATACGATATTCCAGCGTAAATTATATATATTCAAGGAGGACCAAGAAACCAGATACCTATTGATTTTTTTTTAATTTTTAGATTTGGGCCATCCAGTCTTGCGATGGGGACTGAGAGACCATTCAGCGCCCGAGTGCATCATATGGAAACCCTGCAGTGCACTATGAAGTAAAAGTTATGAGACTGCAATATGGAAAAGATGCCTATAGGCCGATTCACACGAGCCGTTTTCTTTCCGACAGGCTGGGTGGTGGCTAACCGCCGTCGAAATGTTGTACATTCACACCAGATTCACACGAGGCGTTCCGTATCCGTTTACCAGAGCGCGGTTTTCATTGTTTACTTAGACTCTGTCACGTTAGGACAGAGTAAATTACGATAATTTTGACACTATAAGATGTTGGTTGATAACTGTGTTGATAAAATAAGTTATGCAACTTCATAATGCTCTATGCACCATGCCAAGAATATTAAAATTGCGATAAACTCACCTGTTTTATTTAATGTCTCTCCAGTCATTTTCCATATCTTTTATTTATGTAAATTATTTCTATACATCTTGTTTGCCATGTCAAACATTGCCTCATACCCTTGAAATAGCTCAATTAACCTCTAATACATGGTGTCAACAACAAACTAACTAATTTCTATGACTATACTATGAGGAAAAGTCGGGGTTGTAGGCCACGAAACGAACGGGTACGATAGGGGTACAAGTATAGAGAGCAGATAACACGTTCCCGGCACGAATTGCTCATAGACGGAAAGGAGCGGTTATTGTAAATGGGAATCGCGTTCTCTTCAGTTAATGACAGACCATATTAAAAAAATATATGGAACGCCTTCCTGTTCATCGAGGAATCTAAGTTCACTGTTTGCTCCATAGATGAATAACTAAGAACTGCATATTTAAATTTTTGATAGAAATGAGGAGGAAGAAAGACTGTATATGCCTATTTGTTGGCTTTATGGCCAGCCACTGGGCACTTACGTATCTGACCTTTTATTAAGGGAACATCTCAGTATATGCATGTTTCGGGAAAACCTTTAATAATCATGAAACCCGCTAAATGAATGCGAGTTTTCGAATAAAAGAAATGTACGGGAATAGCGAGGGCTGCTGATATCTAAGGTGGAATATTCTACTTTCCTGTCATCGTCAATCATTCCGTTAATGTCACTAAGCGAAGCCAAAGACATACCAGACATTCACCATATTAGAATATGAGGAAGATTAATGGCTGATGACATTTTGAGATTCGTCCAGTACTAAAAAAAACAGATGACACTAAAATATCACTAACTTTAAAAAAAAAAAGTAAGAAAAGATATGAATGTTGATTTTAACATTGTATGCAGTCAAAAAGAAGTTAAAAAAAAAAGAAAATTCATAACAAAAATAGTTTCAATCAATGTCTTCATAAAGTACTGAAAAAATAATTTCACAATTCAATGACAAAAAAAAAAAAAAAAAAAAAAAAATGAACGCTCAGAAACAGCTTTCATTGAAAAGTTTTTGTTGATTTTCTATTCCATTAACTTTGAAAAAATACTGAGGTCATTATGAAGAAAACCTTGATTGCTTTTTTCCAGAAATTTCTATCA
>NC_090726.1:135028517-135033517 GCF_036898095.1 Palaemon carinicauda | reverse complement strand
TCTATCCTCCTATCACCCAGAGCTTTCTTCGCTCCATCCATCCACCCAAACTTTGGCCTTCCTCTTGTACTTCTCCCATCAACTCTTCATTCATCACCTTCTTCAGCTAACAGCCACTTTCCATTCTCTCTACATGGCTAAACCACCTCAACACATTCATATCCACTCTAGCTGCTAAATCATTTCTTACAGCCGTTCTCACCATCACTACTTCATTCCTAACCCTATATAATCGAGATACACCAGCCATACTCCTCAGACACTTCATCTCGAACACATTCAATTTCTGTCACTCCGTCATCTTCATTTCCCCACAACTCTGATCCATACATAACAGTTGGCACAATAACTTTCTCATACAAAACTCTCTTTACATCCATGCCTAACCCTCTATTCTTTACCACTCTCTTCACTGGCCCCAACGCTTTGCATCCTTCATTCACTCTCTGGCATACATCTGCTTCCACTCCACCATTTGTTTCAACAACAGACCCCAAGTACTAGACCTATCTACTTCCTCAAGTAACTCTCTATCTAACATGACATTCGACCTAGCACCATCCTCTCTTCTCGTGCATCTCATAACCTTCCTCTTACCTCATATACCGTTCCAAACTCTATCACTCTATCAATAATCGACCAAGATTATCTTCCGAGTCTGCAACCAGTACAGTATCATCCACACACAACAACTGATTTACCTCCCACTCATGATCACTCTTGTCTATCAGTTTCAATCCTCAACCAAACACTTGAACATTCCCTTCTCTTCCCACTCCATCATCAAACAAATTGAACAACCATGGCGACTTCACACATCCTTGTCTCAGCCCAGCTGGAAACTACTCGCTAATTTCATTTCCTATCCTAACACATGCTTTACTACTTATGTAGAAACTCTTCACTGCTTGCAACAACCTTCCACCAATTCTATACAACCACATCACATTCCACATTGCTTCCCTATCAACTCTATAATACGTTTTCTCAAGATCCATAAACGCAACATACACCTCCATGCCTTTTGCTAAATATTTCTTTTTTTTATCCTTAATCCTATTAATTAATACTCTACCATACACTTTTCCAACCACACTCAACACACTAATACCCCTTGAATTTTAACGCTCATGCACATCTCCCTTACCTTTATATAGTGGTACAATACACACACACACACACACCCAGTCCACACGTACCATTGACAACATAAAACATTAAACAATTTCGCCAACCATTCAAGTACAGTCACACCTTCCTTAAACATCTCAGTCCTCCTCATACCATCTATACCAGGTGCTTTACCTACTCTCGTTTTATCCAGTGTTCTCTTCACTTCCTCTCATGTAATCTCTCTCTCATTCTCATCTCCCATCACTGGATATTTCAACACCTGCAACAGCAATTATATCTGCCTCCCTATTATCCTCAACATTCAGTAAACTTTCAAAACATTCTACCCACCTTTTCCTTGCCTCCTCTCCTTTCAACAACGTTCCATTTCCATCTTTCACTGTCTCTTCTATTCTCGAACCACCCTTCCTTACTCTTTTCACCTCTTTCCAAAACTTCTCCTTGTTCTTTTCATACGAACGACTTAATTCCTGACTCCACCTTCAGTCAGCCGCCCTCTTTACCTCAGCTACCTTGCGTTTTACTACCACATTTTTTTACATCTTTCATACCTATTACTCTGCAGCCATTCTTCAAAAGCCCTCTTATTCTCATCCACTTTTATCTTCACTCCTTTATTCCACCATTCACTGCCCTTCCTCATGCTGCCTCCAACAAACTTTTTGTCACACACATCACTTGCAATCCCAAAAAAAAAAATTTCTTTTACCAACTTCCACTTATCCTCTAAATTACCAGTTTCTGTCGCTTCACTCTGTCATATGTCACTTCCAACCTTTCTTGATATTAATTTTTTACCTCTGATTTTATTAACGCTTCAACCTTCACTAACCCCCTTTTACATCTTCCAACTCTATTACCCCATTCTTTTGCTACAACTAATTTTCCTTTAATCAAAATATCAGACATTCGTTAGCCATACCCCTAAACACGTGCACATCTTTCACTCTTCCAAGCATCCTTCTAGTTATCAACACATAATCCATTAATGCCATTTCAATCACTTTTTCATTTGCCACTCTTACCCATATATATATATATATATATATATATAACTAGCAATCTTTATCAGTGAAGCCCAAAATGTAATCTGAAGATGATCTGAAATCTCAACATAAAAAAGAAAATGATTCGAGCAGTAAGCAATGTTTCTTGTGACTCTCATTAGTTATTTGTTATCTCCCTGTCAAAAATGTCACTTTATAATATGATGCAAAGATAAGATACATTTACTCTCTCTCTCTCTCTCTCTCTCTCTCTCTCTCTCTCTCTCTCTCTCTCTCTCTCTCTCGATCTACGTTATATAATTATGCATGAGCGTATAAGTTTAGTAAATGATTTACATAGTAATTATTTGCTGCTTTCTAAATTGATATGTTTGAATAGAACTAATTAGGTTAAAGTAGAGTATAGCATCGTGTAACCTGATCCAATAGATAAGACTACCTTAAAATTGCTTTCCTTAATCAATACAGATATATTATAAAAAAGGATATTTTATGTCTAAGTGGAGAAAAATGAGGCTAAAAACAGTTGCATCAGAAACAAGTTAGTACCTTCTTGGACACATACTGGAAGAGATACCATGTATATCCTAAATGGAGCAAAAATATCGAAGTATTGCATTTTACAATAAATTTGAAGAAAGAATAATTCCCGTTGCATTAAATACAGTATACTTAGAAAACAAATCGCTAATAGTCTAAATCTTGGAAAGATTACTCTTTCAGTGTGGATCCCGGATAAAAGGGGAGGGGTCGGAAGGGTCACCACTCATACGCATGAGACAAGGAAGCTTTATCAAAACCTTCAACAACCTTGGGGGCCACGTGCAAGCGACAGTAGGTCACTAAGAGATCTTAAGAACCAATGGATCGCGGGGATGTGCGATCAAGAAATTTAAGTTATGCAATGGAGACCAAATAACTTTAAAATGCAAATTACATCGTAAAAAATATTTCCGGTTTCCTTTCCAAATTAGAAAACGACTCCCCGACATTTCCCGTAAGCCAAGAGCAGCAATCACTCATGTAACGTAAAGTAATATCCCTCTGGAAACGATGTTGTTTAATAGGATAAATTGGGCAAAAACGACCTTTACGTGACCATCTCACAGTCATTAAAAATAGCCTTAACAAGCCAGTGAACACGCTGCGTTTTACAGAAAACTCTATTTTTTTTTATTAATAATGTAAAAACTGACCTTTGATCCTCCTGAGGTATTTGGTATTTCCTCCTCAATCCAACTCCTTTTTTTGGCAGATATAAGCTAAAATTATTTGAAAGGGATTTAGGTTCTCAGTATATTATTATTATTATTATTATTATTATTATTATTATTATTATTATTATTATTATTATTATTATTATTACTTATTAACGTGTATTTTGCTTGTAGAAACTCCAATCTTATTTTACTGATGTCGGCCGCATCTTTTTATCTTCTTATTTTGTTATAATCTACCAAAATCACAATTTTCAATGGATAGAGAAAAAGAGAACAGGGTTGAAAGCAAGAAAAGTGTATGTACGCTAATACCTTTGTTCTGCACGTGAGCACTGAACCGATAGAGAATAAATTCTCTAGTAACATATAAAAGATCACTTTGATATATGAAACAGTTCTATTTCTAACAAACAGACACAGATACACAGACACACAGACATACACACACACACACACACACGCATATATATATATATATATATATATATATATATATATATATATATATATACTTATTGTATCGGTATTAGCAAAATGTCTTTGTCTTTTAAGTTTTCAAATTTATACAAGCCCAGATAAAAGGTATATAACTTCAGCAGTACACACACCCATGCCTTATGGAAATAAGGGAAGAAACATGTCTTATAACTTCTCACGGTCTGGTAAGCATTATTGGGCCTTAAAAGCTATAACCAATTAAAAGATGTAATTATGAAAGTTTTAGGACAAAACTGGATATAAAAAGACCGAGAATAAACAACAGAAGACTACTGTCAGTAAAATAAAAATTTCGTCATAATTCATGTGAGAACATAAGTATGAAATCTATAGGAATGTGTGCTTTTAAATGTACTATAACCCTTACTTGCAATTCTTACGGAAATTTTATCAACCCCAATATTACAAATTCTACTATATTTGTGAATTAAATTCAGAGATAATTGAAATTCATAAATAAAACTATACAGCAACAATGACAATAATAATAATAATAATAATAATAATAATAATAATAATAATAATAATAATAATAATAATAATAATAATAATAATAATAATATTAATAATAATAATAATGATAAAAATAATAATAATGGTTCTGACAATTCAAAAAAAATATTCTTACTAATTTTCATTTGGATTTTTTGTGATATACATTGATGTATTTTATGACATCTGTACGAACGATGACATAAGCACCCGACGTGCTTACAAGTACTTATCGCTAATTAGTCTCGCACACCTGCAGCGTATTAACACCGAAGTAGCCGGCACGGCATTAGGGCGTCAAAAGCGCATTTGATTTCAAAAGAAGAATTTCAGGAAATACCGGTTTTTATGCAGCTATTCAGCAGTGTAGAAAAAAAAATTGCATCACAATTAACTCTCATTTACACTGTTAAAAACCGTAATTTTAATGGGAAATTATTCTTAAAAATATACTATTCTCAGCAGTATTTCAGAAAAATACAGGCGACCGTAATTTTATTATACTTTCTTAAATTTTGCGGGTTGCTGACCGTCATATCTCTCCTTTACGTCAATATATCCGTTTGTAAAACGGCAAAAATCCTAGAATAAATGTTGCTAAACATTTAATGTTTTTTAATGAATTCTTTTTTATCCAATACGAGCGGAC
>NC_090726.1:135011017-135023517 GCF_036898095.1 Palaemon carinicauda | reverse complement strand
TTCTACTCTTTTTTTTTTTTCTTTTTTTTTTGCTGCTGCTGCTGCAGCTACTTCTCTTCTCTTCCGCTCCTCCTCCTAATGTAGCGTAAATGTTAACATAATATAGCATAAGCCAATCAAGACATATCACCGATGTCATTATTTATCCTTGATATCAAATGATCAAAATAAATTACCAAATTATTCCCAGTAGCAATAAGTACAAACTGGTTGGTCCACTTCCATATCATTCATTTCAACAATGCTTTTTAATTGCGCGTTCAAAAGAATAACACATCGTACATGTTCCCGAGAGCAAGCGTTGAACATTCTGTTGAAGCTTCAGAACTTCAGACAGCTTCACAACCCTAAGAAGTCTTATATTCTCTTGACTGAAAATTGCTCTTTGTAAGTTTTAGAGGGCCTGTGTTGTTTTTATTTTTTAACTTTTGTTTATTCACGTAACTTTTATCTATTTTGTTAATGTAATTCATTAAAGTTTTTTACCCATATAAGAGCATCCTATTCAAAGGAAACTTCTCCAGAGAGCAAATTGCACTCATGATTTTTTTCTATATGAGTTTGTGACCATAATGAAAATTAATAATGTCAATCTGATAACGAGAGATGGAATACGTACAAAAGTGGATCTTGTAATGGACTGGCAAGTTAAACTAAAAAAAAAAGAATTAAAGCAAAGCAATATGGAGAATGACTACAGAAGACTATTCTAATATTGGAACGATAAAAACAAAGACCAAAAATTACATTTCCAAAGAAACCGCTGCGTCATTTTGTCAAAGTACTTCGTGTGGATTTAGACTCATTTTTTCCGAAAATATTATTATTATTATTATTATTATTATTATTATTATTATTATTATTATTATTATAAGCTAAGCTATAACCAGAGTTGGAAAAGCAAGATGCTATAAGCCCAAGGGCTCCAACAGGGAAAAATAGCCCAGTGAGGAAAGGTAACAAGGAAATAGATAAACTGCAAGATATGTAATAAACAATCAAAATAAAATATTTGAAGATTGGTGTCAAAATAAAATTAGATCTTTCATATATAAACTATAAAACTTAAAAAAAGGAAGAGAAATAGGAGAACAGCGTGGCTAAGTGTACCCTCAAGCAAGCGAACTCTAATCCCAGACAGTGGAAGGCCATAGTACAGAGGCTATGGTACTACCCAAGACTAGAGAACAATGGTTTGATCTTGGAGTGTTCTTCTCCTAGAAGAGCTGCTTACCAAGAGGAAAGTAGTCACTGAACAATTACAGTGCAGTGGTTAACCCCGTGAGTGAAGTAGAATTGTTTGGTAATCTCAGTGTTGTCAGGTGTAGGAAGACAGAGGAGAATGTGGAATGAATAGACCAAACTATTCGGAGTATGTGAAGGCATAAACAAAAATGAGCCGTAACCAGAGCGAGTGATCCAATGTAGTAATGTCTAGCAAGTCAAAGGACCCAACAACTCTCTGGCGGTAATATCTCAACGGGTGGCTGGTGCCCTAGCTAACCTACTACCTACCTATTACATGGATAAAGAGATAAAAATTTCATTTAGAGAATTTCATAAGAACTCTTTACATTCTACCTTTAGGATATTAATCTAAAAGAAAATAATCGTGTTATATTCTGGACCATATATGGTATGAGACATGAGGAGGTACACGGTTTAAGCAAGTTCTGGCAATGTTTCCGATAAAATTTGACATTACAATAAAAACTATAATCCAGTACAACTTTCACTACCTTATAGATAAAACACAGACGCGCAGAGTAGAATTAAAGACAATAATACTGAGACATTCGTTTACTTCAGTTATAGTGACCAAGCGAAAACAACAATGGCTTTTGTGCGAGTGTTTTCTTGAATCACACCATTCGCTGAACGTTTCTTTTGCCATTAATCGTGCACAAATGAGGTCAGTAGCACAGTTCAGACTTTTCCTTCAGGTTTTTAAATTTTCTGAATAGTTCAGCTGATTTGAAAATGTTTCCCGTTATGAAATTTAAACATTGAACCCCCGCAATTTACTCATCCTCTTCAACAAACTGTTTGTCATCTTCACAATCTCAGGCCGTAAGAGATTTAAAAAGAAATCTGTGTCAGAGAGAGAGAGAGAGAGAGAGAGAGAGAGAGAGAGAGAGAGAGAGAGAGAGAGAGAGAGAGAGAGAGAGAGAGTAAAATACATTACCTGAATGTCATGGTTGTATATGACTTCTCTTTCAATGTATGCATTCATTTGCTTTTCTTCTGAATGTACCCATTAACATAAGGTGTCGTGTTCCACATTTTTGTCCTGTGATATTTTATACACGCATATCAACATTATACATATATATATATATATATATATAAATTACTCTTATTCTACAAGGGAGATTTTTTATGACTATCCTTATGAATTTCAGTACCTTCAAGGAATAGGTATACATTTTTAAAGAAATTGTCAAATAGCTGATAAAAGAACAATAAAATCAGTTCGTTTAAACTATTGACGCTATATCTAACGCAACATAATCAAAATTCTTAATATTACATCACGAGGGACAGAATAGTTTTTTTTTCCTTTAGCTGCAGTTCAGTTATATCTGAAATTGACAAATATTGGTAGTTTTGAGCTGAAATAAATTTTCACTCTAACCAACTTCTTAGTTTTTTATCTTTTAAATTCCACCTTGGAGGGATGTTTTACTTTTTAGTTTATCATTTGAATGCTTTCAGGAAGAAAGTTTATCAAAGCAAAAAATAGGAACAGTAAGAGGTCACTAATACTTTTATCATACATATAATTTTAAATACCCCATTGAGATACATATTTTCAACCTACTGCGCAAAAATATTCACCTTATCACCACACTGCTGGCAATGGCTTTATTTCATCTCTAATGGTAAACTTCGACAGAATTCAGTTGGACTCGACATCCTTCTGAATCTGTCTTCGTAATTTCATAAGGAAAACACCAAATTAAACCTTTTAACTATAGGGGGTTCGAATCCTACCGGTGATGAACAATTTTTTCATGAGTTTCCATTCGCATTATAACGTTTTAGTGTAAAGCACACGGTAAAAAAAAATAATCATAAATAAACCGTCATTTTAATCGGAAATTCTCCGTAAAAATATACTGTTCTAAGCCGTATTTCAGTAAATACAGGCGACCGTAATTTCTACCCTACTTTGTTATCATCTTTTACGGGTTGGTGACCGCAATGTCACTCCTTAACGTCAATATATTCTTTTTTTTAAACGGCAAATGACTAGCAAATTTTATTTCAGGATTTTTACCGTTTATTAAGGAAAAAAAAAAAAAAAAAAAAAAAAAAAAAAACGTATATTAAAGGCAAAAAGGATACGGATGAAAAGAAGTCATTCTGGTTATCGCAGAACATTAAAATAGTGAATATAAGTATATAACTCCTCAAAATTACGTCACTAAAAGGAGGGCGATTTTTTCAAGTTTTAGTAAAATTGTATTTAAAGTCAGTTAGTATACAGTATAAGGGAGATTAAAGTATTAAACAGCTTCTTGTCTCTCTTCGTGGTGTAATGGGTCCCTCTTTGTTTTTCCATGGAGAATTTCATCGTTCATTTCCATTTGGATATCAATGTACAGTGTCCAGCATTATTCCTGAATATTAAGAAATAAAAATGATTCAAGGTTATTGATACTGTTACAATATTCACAGTCATACATACAAAAACACACACACTTGTGTACGTATGTACAGTACACACATATACACACACACCCATATATATATAAATATATATACTTTATATATATATATATTTATATATATATAAATATATACTTATATATATATATATATATATATATATATATATATATATATATATATATATATATATATATATATATATATACATGCATTTGTGTATGCGACATGTCACAAATGACGGCTAAATTTTTATATAGATATGCACACACACACACCCCTCTCTCACTGGGGTATGACTACTCCCTCCTCTCTATCAGAGAAACGGGGACAGCTGAGATTGACCTGAAGGATATATATATATATATATATATATATATATATATATATATATATATATATATATATATATATATATTGTCACCTATGGTATTTATCCTACTCATGGATTTTGTTATGCGTAAAACAGCTGGAGATGGTGGAGGAGGATTGGACTGAATTGGCAATAGGAAATGAGCTGACCTAGAGTATGCTGATGATGCTGTCCTCATTAGCAGAACACCACAGGATTTGCTATGCTTGCTTACCAAAATGCATGAAACATCACAGGAGGTTGGCCTCATGATAAACAGAAGAAAGACAAAGATGATGAGAACGGAATATGCACTTGAAAATGGAATATCATTGGAAGGAGAAAGGATTACGAGGTAGAACCATTTAAGTATTCAGAAACTATGGTCTCCAATACATGGTCTTTAGAATTGGAGTTTAGTGAAAGATAGAAAAAAAGCAAATTGGACAGTGGCTAGTTTAAGTAAAATTTGGAAATCAAATCGCCTGAAATTACATATAAAAATCAGGCTATATATCAGTTTAGTGAGATCTACGTTACTGTATGGACACGAGTCGTGGTATGACAATGAAACAATCACCATCTGCTTTAGTAGATTTGAAAACAAAGCCCTCAGAGGATTATTGGGAATTAAAGGTCAAGACTGGGTTAGAAAATAAACTCTAAAGCCCTGTCCACACGATCAAGCATGCCCGACGGGCAAACAGTGATACCAGACCACAATAGTTAGTAAGGATGAGGGTTAATCACATCAGAAGCGGGAAAACCACAGACAGGGATCTGGCATCATACAGTTGCCAGATCCCTGCCTTTAGTTTTCCCACTTCTGACGTCATCAACCCTCATTTTCACTAACTACTGTGGCCTGGTATCACTGTTTGACCGTCGGGCATGCTCGATCGTGTGGACAGGGCTTAAGAGAGATACTCGAGTGCCATATGTGGATGAGATCATGGTGAGGGGTAAATGGAGATAGTTTGGGATTGCTCTTCGCAACTCATGTCCATACAGTAACACCGATCTCACTAAACTGATAAATACCCT
Source organism: Palaemon carinicauda (assembly GCF_036898095.1). Taxonomy (NCBI): domain Eukaryota; kingdom Metazoa; phylum Arthropoda; class Malacostraca; order Decapoda; family Palaemonidae; genus Palaemon; species Palaemon carinicauda. The sequence continues at coordinate 135,018,449 of NC_090726.1, read as the reverse complement.
GATTTTTATAAGTAATTTCAGGCGATTTGATTTCCAAATTTTACTTAACCTAGCATTTGTCTGATTTGCTTTTTTTCAATCTTTCATTAAAAAAGATCCTATATTAGAGTTCATTGGTCCTAAATATTTAAATGATTCCACCTCATTAATCCATTTCCCTTCCAATGACATTTCATCTTCCATTGCATATTCTGTTCTCATCATCTCTGTCTTTCAATTCATCTTGAGCCCAACCTCATGTGGATGAGATCACATTTACATTTCAAACACTTAGTAATGAGGTTTCACGGAGGTGATAGGCTGGTATAGGTTCTAAGTAGAGAACTTGATTCGACCGAAATATGCCTAAGAGATTCGAACGCACTGCTTATACTGGTGGATAAGTCGACTATTACTGTGGCCACGCTATTACCCACTTATTCACCCAATGAGTTGCAAGTTTGAATCTTGTTGATGGTACACTTTATATACATAACACTCTTTGTGTTGACCTGTACCCTGCGTATAGTAAATTTAATATTAATTGGTTGGTGTATATATATATATATATATATATATATATATATATATATATATATATATATATATATATATATATAAATACATATGTGTGTGTATATATATTTATATATATAAATATATATATACATATAAATATATATATACATATATAATATATATATATATATATATATATATATATATATATATACATACTGTATATGTGTCTTTATTATCATTATTATTATTATTATTATTATTATTATTAATATTATCATGTGTGTATACATGTGTATTAGTTCTGTCACTTGACAAACTTAGCCTTTAATTATCACAGTGGAGATTGTTTAAAGTCAAATCTCGTTTTATAACCTGAACTTGGTAGGAATATATTCAGCATCCAAAATAAACACAAATTTATCTTCAAGACTGAATGGATAGATCAACCGTCACTGCTGCAAAAATTCCATGGTCTGGTTCGAATCCTGGCAAGGGTAGATGGCACTTAACGAGTACAATTTCCTTTGTGTAGAAGTTATTCCCAAGGTAGGTCAGATAACTGATAATCAAAAAATCAATCCCAGGGTAGATGAGTTCGACATCATAAAATATTTGTCTTGAATGCTTCTTATTATGAGCGGGACGGATGTTGTTTAACATCGTATATTTAATGATTGTGGCTTTTTACTAGAAAACTCATTATTATTTGACAACTATCGTATTTTTCCAACGGCAAAAGAATCTGACGCATTATCTGAAAAACTAAACTTTCGTGCTCAGAAAATATTTGGCCTTCCTTATCTGGAACCTCTTACATTTGTTCGAATTTTTATTATTCGTGTTTTCATATTGAGCTCCTCTACGAAACGGAGTTCGAACAAATTGAAGAGATAAACTGTAAATCATCATCATCATCTCCTACGACTACTGACGCAAAGGGCCTCGGTTAGATTTCGTTAGTCGTCTATATCTTGAGCTTTAAATCAATACTCCATTCATCATCTCTACTTCACGTTTCATAGTCCTCAGCCATGTAGGCCTGGGTCTTCCAACTCTTCTAGTGCCTTGTGGAGCCCAGTTAAACGTTTGGTGAACTAACCTCTCTTAGGGAGTGCGGAGAGCATGTCCATACCATCTCATCTACCCCTCACCATGATCACATCCATATATGGCACTTGAGTAATCTCTTATAGTTTCGTTTGTAATTCTCTCCTGCCATTTATCTCCCAATATTCTTCTTAGGGATCTGTTCTCAAATTTACAAAATCTGTTGGATATTGTTTCATTGTCATATCATGACTATCCATAAAGTAACACAGATCTCACTAAACTAATACATAGCCTTATTTTTATGTAATTTCAGGCGATTTGATTTCTAAACTTTACTTAACCTAGCCATTGTCTTATTGGCTTCTTTTAATTCTAAATATAATTGTGGAATTAACTACTATAAATGCTGCTATAGTCAATTCTTTTTAGTGAGGCAGATTTGCACCCGTGCCCTTTTAGCTCGGAAAAGTTTCCTCCTCGCTGATTGGTTGGACAAGATAATTGTAACCAATCAGAAGCAGGAAACTTTTCCGCGCTAAAAGGGCACCGCTGCGAGTCAGTGCAAATGCGCCTCATTTAAGAAACTTGACTATAGTACAAGCCTTTGTCCGCCGAAGAATATTAAATTCTTGAGGCAATTACTAAAAAGAAACCAATCATTTCATTCGATTAGCAGGCCGACTGAAAGAGAAGAGATGCTGAGAGAAAGCAGTCTCTACTCATGATATCTCATTAATGTCTTACACAATACCGGTACCAAAACCACCCGCTGACAACAACAACGTGGCCCATCAAAAAGAGTTTCGCTTCAACAGTCTCCCTTGAGCTAAACTTCGCGAACACCGAAAAGCTAGCGAGTCGCCACCGCCAGTCCTGACGGCCACTACCAACCAGACAGGTCTAGCTATTCGCCGAGTTTTCACCAGACGCTTCTTGCATTCAGATTTGCCAAATTGCCAGAGGGATTTATTAAGACTAACGACTGCAGTAATGCTGGCCAGTTTGGTACCTTCTTTCTCTTGCCCACTTCAGGCAGGATTTTCATTGTTGTTTCCCGTGCTGAGCCTTATATGGAAAAGGCAAAGCTTGCTTGTTATGTTTCTTTTGTCTGATATATAGTACGGGCGTTAGAGGTATCAATATCTCTATTAATATCTTACAGAAATATCTTATTTCTAATGGTTATTAGCAGCTCATTCTTCTTACACCTTTAAAAATTATATCTTAGACCCTAAACCACACAATCATTCCTGTTATGGAACAATTCAACACGGTAATGAAAAAAAATAAAATGAGGAAACGATTATATGAAAATAAATCATTCTGGCGAGTAGATACAATAATTCAGGTTTTATTCATTTTACGAAGCCATTAAAACGGAAGGGAAAAAGTGCAGACGCCAGACTTTCAGTTTCGTTGTTCTTGTTTGGACTTTTACTTTCTACAAAACCGGCTGCAAGAGCATCTTTCATCTTTCTCCATTTAGGAAATTGAGGGTTGAAACCCATCATATTAATCATGGAAATAATCTGTGGCGTTGCTTTCACAGGGATGGAGTCATCTTTTTTACTATACAAATGCATTTACTTCCCGTATTTGTTTGGAGATCATTGCGTGATCCCTCTGCGTTCTGGAAATGATTCGCGTGTGTCAAGTATTTGCTTCATATGTGCTTCTTGCGTATTCAGTTAATGATACATATATAGTGAGTGAATAACATATATATGTGATTTATGTATTGAATCAACTTGAAATTTGGCTACTTTACATCAAATTCTTTATATTCTCCAAAGGTTTTGTGCATGGAAAGCTAAGACGGACTACTTAATAGATAGGTAGATCGTAGAGTTCGTTTCCTATCTATTTTCCTTCAAGAATGACTGAATGGTGCTAATCTTATGTTGTAGGCTACAAGAATTTTCTTTTGACGATAAACGTTTACATTTAAGTGTTTGAAATGCTTTAAGGTTACTAGTACTGTTACATTATACACAATCATATATGGACACATTTCTAAATGAGTGAATGGTTTTCTAATACTTTATCAGAACCCTTATATGTGTATTTTTTATTTGACAAATAACCAGTCTATCCTACGAAGACAATACTTGGTTACGCATTCACAATATAACTGTTCCTATTTCCTATTTTTGAATTTATATGCCTACAGAAACAACACAACCGCAGCACATCGAAACCCGGCACACCGCCCCCCACATACATTTAAGTTATTCCACTATTTTACACGCAATTTCTTTCCATTCTTGTGCCTCATGCAATCAACTTGTCCTAAATTCTTTTAAATTTTCCTTTCCACTTTATTTCCGACAATTCTGAACTATACACTCTTTCCACTACACTTTCAACTTTTATTCTCTCCATATAACCAAACCATCTCGGAATAATGTGATCCATCTTTTCTCTTTGACCTTTTACTACGTCTACAAATCTCCACATTTCTATTACTTCCAATCATTGTTAATCACCTTATACTACGTATAAAAATCATACCAAGAGCTTCACTTTCTTTTCACAATGCGCTACCAAAAAGGAATTTAGGGTCGATATTCCCAAATTTTGTTTCAGCAGACTCTTCTTTTCCAAATCGTTACATAGCTCTTGCTAGCTTCCTTGTTTCATCAATTCTATGACTTCCTTCCTTACCCTAATCATGCCACCAGGCTCTACATTTACAATTAAATATAAATATTACCTCGTATACCAACACTCGTCCACACTTTTATCATCATCATCATCATCATCTCTCTCTCTCTCTCTCTCTCTCTCTCTCTCTCTCTCTCTCTCTCTCTCTCTCTCTCTCTCTCTCTGTACAGACAGGAGTAGACTCTCATTAGATTGTGGTTTCTTTTAACTACTCCACATCAACAAGTAAGAGTTCTTTTACTTGAGGGTACATTCAGGAACACTATTCCATCTGTTTCCTTATTTCCGTTCCTCACTGGGTTATTTTCCCTGTGGGAGCCACTGGGCTTATAGCATCCTGCGTTTCCAACTAGGGTTACAGCTTGGCTAATAATAATAATAATAATAATAATAATAATAATAATAATAATAATAATAATAATATAATAGTAATATTAATGATAATAATAATGAATAATAATAATAATAATAATAATGATAATAATAATATTAATAATAATAATAATCTGCAAAATTCTCAACAACCATTCAAACTAAACTACTTCATCTCACGGCTTTGTATCTACTTTTCTTGTCATTCCTTAAAATTCGAGTAAAATTTCATACATACAGGTTACCCAGAAAACATAATGCACGCTTTTCTTAACTCTGTCATCTCACAGAACCTGTCTCTCTGCCCTCTAAGTATTCTCATGCATAATTCATTCCAAATGCCTCTAATGGACATCATAAATCTTCTGTGTCTTCCATGACTGCATCGCTATGAATTCTGTCACAAGGCCTCTCTTATGTACTTGCACGATATGGGAAGAACGTGTTTTAGCTTAATATTTTTAATGGTTGGATTTCACGATGATTTTTACTGATATTTGAATTAGCTACATAGTACCATGGTGGGCTACGTAGTTATAGTCAAGCCGGAGAAAGATGTGTATGTAATAAGCAAATTGAAAAAAAGAACAAATAAAAACAATGTCCTCTAAAAAGAAAAATGGGCACTATAACATACAATACACCATCAAATGCCGATACACACACACAAACACACACACACACTATATATATATATATATATATATATATATATATATATATATATATATATATACAAAACATTCATAAATCACTTACAACTTATTGACATGTTCTTACTGTTAATACTATGATACACACAAAGAACAAGGTGGAATAACAAAAACTTGAAATGAATAGACAAGAAAGTAACAATCAAGAGAAAAATATATGCAAATAAATCTGAACTTTCATGTTATACCAGTCTTTTTCCGAGCAAGTCTAATATCAGTAGACAAGGAAAGCTTAATTATTTTGGAACCATTTTTGTCCAGCTGTTAAAAATATTCTTGTTCGTGTATACGGCAAAAAAAAAGAAAAAAAAAATGTCTTCGGGAGGAAAAACAATAAGTAAAAATCTGGTACTGTTTCAAAGTAATTTGCTTTCAATTCTTTATAAGAAATATCACCGCACGAAGAATGACGATACAAGCATCATATAATTATTCATTGGTAATACGATCATAAAAAGATATGATTTATGACGATCAGTTACATTAGAAAAAAAAAAAAAGCTAGTGGGGCACTCAGTAGAGCGCAGACCTCCACCGCGGCAGCTTATTTCTCGACCTTTTACTCGACATTGACCTTGACCTTAACATGTATTAATTGGCGTGGATTTTTATTCACTCAAATATGAACCAAGTTTGAAGTCTCTGTGATAACGATGTCCATACTTATGGTTGATTGCGTGAATTGGACATTTTCCTTGAGCATAACCTTGACCTTCCAAAATTTAATCATTTCCAGCGTTTTACATAACAGTTAATCCCCGCAAGTTTCACTACACTACGAATAAAGCTGTTTACAAATAAACACACACACACAAACAAGCACACAAACATTGCGAAAAAATACCCACCTTCCAACTTCGTAGGTGGAGGTATTAAGATGATTACTTACTGGTAAATGTTGACTAGAAGATGACACCATACCAGCAAGAAGTGGCTGAGATTACTATTGGATAATATCCATTGGGGAAACATTTCAGCAGAGCAAAGTAACATATTTGAAGGTCAGTTTTTCACAGATTCTCCAAACGTGGAGGGTCTGTCATGCGATCTGGTGGTGGAAAAAGAGAACGATCTCATTAATCATTATAATGGGTATTATCAGTATTACTACGACTGAAAAATAACACATTAACATTCGTATGAAACAGGTGCAAATTCCATTAGCTCCTAGGGAAAACTTTTACAATGTGAAATGATGAAAATGACAAGAAACTATGTTAGAAGACACTTGTGTAAAACATTGCAGATAACTAAAATAAAAAATCGAAAGATTTGCGACAGCTCTAAACTATACATGATTTATCATGTAATTTACTAAACAACATTTTGGAAATACTTTATAAGCAAAAATGTTAAAACTGAAATCATACTTATATCATTACGCTCTTTCATTATAACAGAAGCTATAAAGCTAGTAAGCCTGTATTCTATTTTCTCAGTGATTACATCTACGTCATCAATGCTTTCCCGTTAATTTCTGTCCTTGTGAAGATAAATCTCACCACTTTCTTTCATATATAATATATTGATACTGAAGATAAATGACTGCACTCGCAAAACAACAATATATTCCCTCTGAAAATCTTCTTCCGCTATAATGTTGTTTTTCCTATTATTAAAATCATAAAGTCATTAGAGTCAATATCTTTTTAATTATTGATATTGAAGAGCTCAGTAGTCTGTACATTATTTTTAAAAAGAATTAACATATTGTAGCTCACTGTTACTAATCCCATTAAACAAAATAATAAGATGCTTTTGCTACATTTGTAACCAAAGAACACATCATCAAAAACTTGCAATAAATAGAATCCTCGTAGGCTGGTTTTAAAAGAACTAATTCCCGCGGGCGATTTTAACAAAACTGAATAAAGTTTACAGCATTAAGATATTCGACAATTTTCGTAATCTGCTCTACTCCTCAAACAACAGAAACTTCAAACTCAATCGATAGCTTTGAGTCAAAACGCTGTTTTGAAGCAGGGAGAGAATAATATAAAAAAGTTAAGACAAAATAAAAAGAGGATTCAATATGAACACTGACATGATATTAGGAAAATGACAGTTGGTACCAGAGAATGATTAAGTTAAAAAAAAAACGTTTCAACGCTACATAAAAAATTCAAGGGGCA
>NC_090726.1:134946017-135001017 GCF_036898095.1 Palaemon carinicauda | reverse complement strand
CATTATTATTATTACCTAAGCTGCAACCCTAGTTGGAAACACAAGATGCTAAACGGCCAAGGGCTCCAACAGGGAAAATAGCCCAAAAAGGAACAGAAACAAGGAAATAAATAAACTACAAGAGGTGTTCCCTCATAACTGAATATGTTAGGTTCATTAAAATCAGTGTAACCATGGATAAATCTTCCAGCATTAAGCTGAATTAAATAAACTCAAGCGGGTTAACGAGGAGAGAGAGAGAGAGAGAGAGAGAGAGAGAGAGAGAGAGAGAGAGAGAGAGAGAGAGAGAGAGAGAGATTGTCAATCTCTTGTAGAGAGACTCGTTAGCTAGTTTCACACCCTTGTATTGGTCAATCGGTCCCCGTGTAACCTAAGATTTCACACACTCACGCACGTACTCAAAGAAGGCAACCGAGTAAAACAAACGATTCGTCTTGCATGGAGATGACCCAACACCGTTTGGCAATTAAGCAATAACTTTCACCTTTTCCCCTCGATTATCAATTAAGTATTGTTGATTAGACACCCGATTGCAATACAATAGTCTTGGGGTAATTGCAGGATATGGCGTATAACAGTTTCTTGCAAAATCTATACATCCTAATTCTCTCTTTTATAAGGGATTTTATCCGTATTTTCACAGTTTAGTTTCCTTAATGTTTTTATGTCTTTTGTATGCATCTTTTTTCTTTTTTAAGTTAATGATAATGGTGGGTTACTTGTTATCCGGATGTACGATTAAAGCAAGCGTATGGTTGTGTTTACTGCAGTTGAGTTACAGAGTAAATGGACGTACTTTTAATAATGAACAATTGAGTAAAGTTAGTTCAGAAAAATTAATAAATGATCAAACTATATTGTAGCACTGAAAAGTACCTGACATTCTCCAGAAAATGTGGCTTCCAAGTTTTGTGTGTGCCTGTACTGAAAATTGTCGTTACTTCCTCCCACCCCATATACGCATACTGTGAAATACGAATATCGGTTATCATTACAATTACTTTTGGATGACATTAATTTGACAAACAATCCACTGATAAGCCAAAGTTTACGATAACGGCAGATAGTAGGGCTATAAAATTCTTAACTGAACACTAAGCACACAAATCAAAAACATTTCCTAAATATGGACACTTATAATTCATAATTTAGATTTGGGAAAATTTCCATAAAAAATATATTCTCATTGTACTATACATGGGGTACATTTTTTAACCACTGCTAAGTTACCAGAAGAAAGTTGTTGAATCCTCTAATCCGAAAGGAAAGAAAAGACAACCATCATTAAAATAAGTCGCAAATGTTAACGCCCCAAATATTGACCCCTCCTACTATGCAATAAAAACTGCATACAGTGACATTACATATATATGTATGTATGTATGTATATATATATATATATATATATATATATATATATATATATATATATATATATATATATATATATAATATACATATACTATATGTTTGTATATTTAAAGATAAATACACACGAACATATATACATCCAAATATATATTCTTATATAAAAACTAAGATACAAATATTTCTTGATTACTGCATCTTAGGAACAATTTATACCAATAATGTAGTTATGCAAGCAAAGTGCATCTACCCTGGCTAGGATTCGAATTTAGGCCTCCAGATCTTGATATAGATATAAACATAAGACTTATAGCAGAATGGGTAAATGGATTCGATATTAAGAAGTATTCACCACCACTTGAGTACCAAATCACGAGTATTAGTGATAAAACTATCATATAGGCTTACAGGTATATATATAGTGTGTGTGTGTATGTATGTATGTATATATATATATATATATATATATATATATATATATATTTATATATTTATATATATATATTTATATATATATACTGTATATATATATATTTATATATTTATATATATATATATTTATATATATATATATATATATATATATATATATATATATATATATATTTATACATATGTATATTTATATATCTATATATCTATATATATATATATATATATATATATATATATATATATATTATATATATATATCAATATATATATATATATATATTTATATATATATGTATTATATATATATATATATATATATATATATATATATATATATATATATATATATATATTTCCACAATAACCTGTTTCTCTACTTCCTCAACACTTTATGATTCCAAAATCATTATTAGCCTCTTAATTCGCGTATGTGAATTAACAAAACGTTGACCTTCCGTGTTAGGACTCGAACTAGTGTACAAAAAGTTGGCCTACGCGTTCGTAAACACTTTATCATTAAGCTACAAAAAATAAGACATAGAAGTTTACCTCATGTGTACATTATCTACAGAGTTCTTATACAGTTTACTTGAAAAATTTAGACTCATCTGCACCGCAATATAGTATTTTAGCGCCTATTGCTTTTTTTCAGGCTAAATATATAAAACCTCTATTGGTCACTTTTGACAAGCAATTTATGTATCTTTTTTAACGAAAAGTCTATTCTCTTTTACCTAACATTCTATTTTTTTTTTCTAATTCGCTGACAGTTATCCGGGTGATGCAAAGAACAGCAGAAGTCGAAGTAACAAAAGAACGGTTCCCGATAGATTGGATTTTGTATCGGATTATATGTATCTAAATCATATAATCTGGCGCTGTGACCAGTGAAGCCATTTAATGCGGTAAAAGTTAAAAGAGGTAGGACAGGAAGATGGAAGATATGAGGCAAGAATAGAGGTAAAATAGAAGGATATAAAGCAAGTGCAGTTAGGGCAGAAGGATCGCTACAAAGGCCCCTAAGCCTTAAAGTAATGTCTACAGTGCACCATATGAGGTAAACTGTCTGCACTACTACATAAGGAGCACGTTTAAAGGCTTAAAGGCCTCTCATGAATGGCAGAAGCAAGGAACAGTGGCATTGCCCTATCAAGCAGGAAAATGCCCCAGAATATGATCAGTGTCCAAGCCCTCTCTCCACCCAAGCTTGGACCAAGGAGGACCAGGCAGTGGCTGCTGATGACTCAGCAGATAGACTTATAGGCTACCCAAACACCCCATTCTTAGCTCACAAGGATGGTGAGGCTGCATCAACCAAAGTAACTAACGGTTTTAGGTGGACGCGAGCCCCAGGCTGACAATCACCAGGCAAAAACGCTACTACCAGGCTACTGGTGTGTATTCTACCATCATGCAAGGAAACTATGATTTTTCGATATCAGCCCTAGACTCCTGAGGGAGTTCATGTTAAAAACAGGCAATTCCTGTTAACAAATTATGGATATTCGTGATATAGTATTTACCAGGTTTGCGTCATAAACGAGAAACCTGATAGCCATCTCTGATGGGTGGAAGCTACGGATTTTTTTTTTTTATGAAATATCCACAGTGCCTCTGTAGACTTAGGGGTCAGCAACCTCATCTAAAAAGATTCATCGGAAACCTGAGATCTTACACCTTCTAGAGCCATTCCTTATTAAGTTAAAAGATTATATTATACACACACACACACACACACACACACATATATATATATATATATATATATATATATATATATATATATATATATATATATATATATATGCGTATGGGTGTGCATATATATTTCGCCTATATATTTGTTACATTATTGTCTAAAAGCAAACGAAAAGTAATGTCGTATGTTTATATGAAAATTATGACGGCGTTGTGACCAGCTGCTTCCGAAAAAAATAGATACTAAGGCACCCTACTAAATATTTCTGGACAGCGCTTTTCTAAAGTAACACGTTGAAAGGTTTGTCATTGATTTTTTCCGACCCTACTGAGCTGTTAGTAAACGTCTGAGGGTATCTAAAAAGGCATGGAATTTTGCGTCCGGAAAATAAAATGTTCTCTTGAAAATACATTAGAGTTTCAGCGGATCAAATGGAGCTGTAGTGAAACCTTATGGTGTAATTATTCAGGCAACTTACATTAATCGTACATGATTCTTACAGCTAATCTCTTTGTGTCAATTAACCTAAATTGTACGTAAGTAATGTGACTGCTAATGTATTATCGAAACAAATGAGATTAAATGTTAACTAGAGATGTTGCTCTTGCTGGGTACCGCACTCGTTTACAAATGAATACAAGACACTTATATTTTGGTGAAAGTTATTCATGTATCTAAATGGTAATCTTTGCTTTCGTCGATGTGGTATTCTTTAAAATATATCTTAGAAATTTCTGTTGGATTAAGGCCGAGATAGACTAAAGCCTAAGCATTAAGTGATTTAATTGGAAACTGGTTTCGTGTCAAGCTTCTCTAGAGATTTTCACTGGTTTTCAGGATTATCCATTTAGCATCATGCGTCTCGAAGTTAATTTAATTAAGGCTTCGGGAACGTGAGGTCTACCAAAAGGAAAATATAGAAAATATACGAAGCTTGTATAATGCAACGTGTTATTGTTTTCACCCATGGACTGAAATACCATAGGGCTAGTAATCTGAATTTCTTGATGTATCGACAGGGTTTAAACATGTACCAACCGTGTGTCACACAATTGTACATAATTATTTTGTATATATTATGCTTGTATCTGCGCTCTTCCCTCGCACTAAAAAGAACCTGAATGATCATGTTTGCTGTTTTGCTCTGTAACATTGTCTGTCTCTCGAACAGGTTATGTCCTGTTACCTTGAGGTTTTGTATATAAAGGCGAGTGTTCCTTAATAAACAACTCAGTTGATTGCATCCTGCCTTTGAGTTCACAACCCTCTCTCGGTCCGTCACATTGGTGACCCCGGAAGTCGACTCGCTCCCACCGCCTTCCACCACCACCCCCTCGCCCCTTCATCGTTGGTACTATGACAGACTCTACGGCAGTTGGTGCTGCGGCCGCTCCATTCAAACTTTCATCGTTTGCCAGCGGAGAGGCGTTTGCTTGGTTTCAGCGCGCAGAAGTCCAGTTTCGTATCAGGGGCGTGACTCGCTCAACCACCAAAGCGGATTATGTTCTCGCGGCGATACCCGAGGACACCTTCCAAAAATATCCGACTGGCTTTGTGAACAAGGAGACACCCCAATAGCGTATGACGCCCTCAAAACATACCTTCTGCAGCAGTACTCGCCGTCGCCAGCCGCCCGTATAGCAAAGCTTTTTCAGCTCTCGCAACAACCGTTGGGGGACCAAAGGGCTTCGCTTGCCCTCAGGGAAATGACCAGTATCGCTCGCCTTCAACCTGCCCCAGACGGCTCTCCTCGTAAGGTGAACCTACTTCGTGCCCTTTGGATACGCCGTTTACCCGAACCTGTACGCGCTGCCATACCCGATGTCGATAGTTTACCCATAAAGGACTTGATGACCAAAGCCGACGCCCTTATGGACAGCCACTTCAAGACCTCCATCAACGCCTCCACCCCTGACGATGAGGATGCCTATTCAACGTCAACCGAAGCTGACATGAATGCCGTAGGACATACACGCCTACCCCGTGACATGCCGAAGCGGCGACAAAGCCGCCCACCACCCACCAATCGCTCGCGCCCCAACGAACGACTTCTACAGCCACTTACTACCTCCCATCCGCCGTAGTTTTGCTACTACCACTTCAGATTCGGGGCAACCGCGAAGAAATGTGCCAAGGATTGTCAGTGGCCAAAAAACGTGTAAGTAGCCATCGCTTGTGGCGGTGGCCTCCCATGTTTCTAATCTTTTCTTTTTACAGGATGCAGGAACGGGCGTGCGATTTTTGGTAGACACGGGTGCTTGTCGTTCTCTTTTGCCAAGGAAACTCTTCAAGGCACGACGTAGTCTGTCTACATCTGCCAACGTCCGCTTGGTAGCTGCCAACGGATCTGCGATACCCACCTACAGTTACGAGAACCTCACATTATCGTTCGGAAATGTTAAATTCAATTGGAAGTTTCTCGTTGCTGACGTCACAATGCCAATCCTCGGTGCGGATTTCCTCTCTCATTTCCACCTTCTGGTCGATGTCGCCCACCGACGATTGGTCAACGCAGACTCGTACTTGTCGACACTTCTTCAACCCGCCCCCCCTATCCTCGCTCTCCACATCAGCGCACCACGGATGCCTACGCCCACCTCCTCACGTCGTACCCGGAAGTTTTCCGTCCAGAACTTCGCCAAACGCCCACGGTTCCTGCCAAGCACGGTATGTATCACCATATCAAGACGACGGGACCCCCAGTCTTCGCAAAATTCAGACGTCTGGCACCGGAACGATTGGCAGCCGCCAAACAGACGTTCGCCGAAATGGAGGAAATGGGCCTTTGCCAAAAGGCCTCCAGCCCATGGTCGTCACCCTTACACATCGTTCTGAAGAAAGACGGCCCCCTCCGTCCGTGCGGGGATTACAGGCGCCTGAACATGCAAACAGAACCGGATCACTACCCCCTCCCAAACATTGCCGACGTGACCTCCTACCTGCACAAAGCCAAGGTTTTCTCTACGCTCGACCTCCTGAAGGGGTATTATCAGGTGCCTATGAACCCAGAAGACATCCCCAAGACTGCCATCACCACTCCGTTTGGTACATACACCTTCAATTACTCCTGTTTTGGCCTTCGTAATGCTGGGGCAACGTTTCAACGTCTCATGGATGGCATCTTAGGGGACCTCCCTTTCTGTGTATGTTATGTGGACGACATACTTGTGTTCTCCTCCTCAAAAGAGGAACACCTCCGTCACCTGCGCATCGTGCTCGACCGCCTGCAACAAAACGGCCTTGTAGTCCGGTACGACAAGTGTACCTTTGGCGCCAACGAAGTGTCGTTCTTAGGGCACGGTATTACTCCTGAAGGAGTTCATCCCCTCCCTGAGAAGGTAGCAGCCGTTCAGAACTTCCCCGCGCCCTCGACCGTCAAAGCTCTGCAGGAATTCTTGGGCATGATCAACTATTATCACCGTTTTCTGCCAGCCATTGCCGCCACTCTTGCTCCCCTCTACGCCTCCCTCAAGGGCAAGCCAAAGGACCTGAAGTGGGGTCCCCTTCAAGAAGCAGCCTTCTGCAATGCAAAGAAGGCCCTATCAACTGCTGCGGCTCTCACTTTTCCTATCCCACACGCCCCTCTTCTTCTCTCCACCGATGCCAGCGACGTCGCTATTGGTGCAGTACTCGAGCAGGTGGTCAAAGGCTCGCCCCGCCCATTGGCCTTCTTCAGCAGAAAACTGTCCAAGGCAGAATCGGGTTATTCTACCTTCGATCGAAAATTGCTGGCGGTGCACTTGGCTGTCCGTCACTTTCGCCATTTCTTAGAAGGTACGCCCTTCGTCATTCGCACAGACCACATGCCTCTGGTGCACGCCTTCACTCGACAGTCTGACGCCTGGTCCGCCCGTCAACGCCGACATCTCTCCGCCGTGGCTGAATACAATTGCACCCTCCAATACGTCCCTGGGAAAATTAATCCCGTTGCCGATGCCGTCAAGAAACACGTTGGCTGCCGTTCAACTGGGATTGGATTACAACGCCCTGGCTGAAGCCCAACGACAGGATCCAGAGTATCAAGCTTGTAGGACATCCTGCATGTCCCTTCGTTGGGAAGACTTTCCCCTCGAAGACTCCAACACCACCCTCCTCTGTGACGTCAGTACTGGTAGACCGCGACCTTGGATTCCTGCTCCCATGCGCCGACAGGTGTTTGATTTCATTCACGGACTTTCACATCCCTCGTGCCGTTCTACTGCACAGCTGCTGAAGGCAAAGGTCATTTGGCACGGCATTTCTAAGGATGCTAAGGATTGGGTCCACACCTGTACTTCTTGCCAAACTTCCAAAGTACATCGACACACGGATTCAGGAGTGGGCACCTTTCCTCAACATCAGTGTCGTTTCGCACACATACACGTCGACGTTGTAGGCCCCCTACCCACATGACAAGGACATCGTTACCTGTTTACCGTCATCGACCGCTCCACTCGTTGGCCTGAAGCCATTCCCATGGAAACTGCAACGTCTACCTCATGTACATCTGCCTTACTCTCTGGATGGATTTCAAGATTCGGTATCCCTGAGCATATTACTTCTGACAGGGGAACCACTTTCACCTCTCAATTGTGGACGTCATTAGCGAATCTCCTGGGCATCACCCTACATCAGACAACGGCCTACAACCCCGCTGCCAATGGAATGGTTGAACGTTTTCATCGCACCCTCAAAGCAGCTTTGATGTCCCGCTGCAAGGATTGCAACTGGTTTACTCAGCTTCCCTGGGTCCTCCTGGGACTAAGGACCACTCCCAAAGACGCCCTCGACGTCTCGGCAACTGAAATGGTGTATGGCGACCCGTTGGTCGTCCCTGCCGAATTTTTTCCTTCTACAACCTCCTACGACGATCTCCAGCGCATACGTCACGTCGTGGGAAAATTTACTCCGTGCCGCCAGACTTACAAGCCCCCAGCGAAGCATCACATACCAACGGACTTGCACTCTGCAACGCACGTCTTCCTGCGCAACGACACTAGCAAGCCACCACTAATGCCCCCTTCCACGGGCCCTTTCCTTGTGATCCGACGCAGTCCGAAAGCATTCCTACTAAACATTCGGGGCAAAGAAGACCGAGTCTCCATTGATCGTCTAAAACCTGCTTATCTTCTGCCAGATGACCCGCCTACAGTTCGCCTCTCTAGATCAGGGCGCCCTATTTAACATGTACAGTATGTCATTTTTAGGGGGGGAGCCATGTACCAACCGTGTGTCACACAATTGTACATAATTATTTTGTATATATTATGCTTGTATCTGCGCTCTTCCCTCGCACTAAAAAGAACCTGAATGATCATGTTTGCTGTTTTGTTCTGTAACATTGTCTGTCTCTCGAACAGGTTATGTCCTGTTGCCTTGAGATTTTGTATTTAAAGGAGAGTATTCCTTAATAAACAACTCAGTTGATTGCATCCTGCCTTTGAGTTCACAACCCTCTCTCGGTCCGTCACAAACATGACAAATATCATATGCAGTTTTTTCTCCTTGAACGCTTCCATTATTCAGGAATTCACTGTAATAAAAAGTACCCTAAGTTTTAATTTCAAAGTTAACCCTGGATAGGTACGGTGGGTCGTTTGCGACCCCGAGCGTCAAAAAAAAACAGGTTTTTCTCACGTGACTCACCCCTGTGACTGAATTTGTGGGTGATCGACCTGCAGGAGGTGTCTCCCCTACACGCTCTAGTAGTGTCCAGATGTGCATTGCTGTAGCTGTACTCCTTCCCCGATTTCTGAGACGCATCGGGGTCGTTCGCGTCCGAGTTTACCCTTCTGAGGTAGTTTGCATAATTATCAAAGTTATTACGTATTATGAAATTGTCGTAGAATGGTGCAACTTGTATAGGTTATCAGTTGTGGAAAGTCTTGGTGGATTGTTTGGCTACCATGTGCATGTTTTTTTTTTTAGTTAAAATGTCGTTCATCACCACGAGGACCATTTTACCGCGAGTGCCCCTTTTTCATTTTTTTTCATTTTTTTGCCAAGTCATTTTTCCGTAAGATATTGCCAAATAGTGTCGTAAAACTTTTGCTTGTTTAGTGTTGGAAAGTGTGTCTAGATGATCTGGCTACCCATGCATGACTTTGTTTTTGTCAGATACGACGTAGTTATTGGTATATTGGGTATTTAACTGCGGTTACCAATTTCTGTTTTTTTTTCAATATTTGTAAAAATTACTACGTAGTAAGGAATTGCCGTATATTATTCATTTTTTTTTCATGTTTATGTGTTAGAAAGTGTGCCTTGATTGTTGGGCTAACACGTGCATGTCTTTTTTTTTATCTGAGATGTCGTATATTAGAATGTCGGGCATTTTACCGCGAGTGTCCCTTTTTCATTTTTTTTCATTTTTTTGCCAAGTCATTTTTCCGTAAGATATTGCGAAATAGTGTCGTAAAACTTTTGCTTTTTTAGTGTTGGAAAGTGTGTCTAGATGATCTGGCTACCCATGCGTGATTTTGTTTTTGTCAGATACGACGTAGTTATTGGTATATTGGGTATTTAACTGCGGTTGCCAATTTCTGTTTTTTTTTTCAATATTTGTAAAAATTTACTACGTAGTAAGGAATTGCCGTATATTATTGATTTTTTTTTCATGTTTATGTGTTAGAAAGTGTGCCTTGATGGTTGGGCTAACACGTGCATGTCTTTTTTTTTATCTGAGATCCCGTATATTAGAATGTTGGGCATTTTTCCGCGAGTGCCCCTTATTATTTGTTTTGCATTTTTTTGCTTAGTCATGTTACCGTAAGGAATTGGCAAGTAGTGTCGCAAAACTTATATTTTTATAGTGTTGGAAAGTGTTTCTAGATGATCTGGCTACCCATGCCTATTTTTTTTTTAGCCAGATATGGCATATATATAAGTATGTGTTCGATTTTCCTGTGATTGCCATTTTTTCGTTTTTTCCCATTTCTTTCAAAATTACTACGTACTAAGGAACTATCACAGAGTAATATTTCATTTATATGTTTATTTGTCGGAAAATATGCCTTGATGGTTTGCCTAGCACGTGGCTGAAATTTTTTTTTTCTGAAATGCCGTATATTAGAATGGCCATTTTTCCACGAGTGCCCCTTTTTATTTGTTTTGCATTTTTTTGCTTAGTCATGTTACCGTAAGGAATTGGCAAGTAGTGTCGCAAAACTTATATTTTTATAGTGTTGGAAAGTGTTTTTAGATGATCTGGCTACCCATGCCTATCTTTTTTTTAGCCAGATATGGCGTATATATAGGTATGTGTTCGATTTTCCGGTGATTGCCATTTTTTCGTTTTTTCTCAATTCTTTCAAAATTACTACGTACTAAGGAACTATCACAGAGTAATGATTCCTCTAGATGTTTATTTGTCGGAAAATTTTGTTTACTTTTTTTTTGATTGAATATCATCAAATTTTTTTAGCTAAAATATTGTTTTACATTTTTTTTCGATTTTATTTCCCTTCAAAAAAAATTTTTTGGGTCAGAATTTTAATTTTATAAACGTAAAATAATCGACAATTATCCAGCAACCCACCATACAATTTTTATGCATATCCAATAATAATTAGATTAGTAAATAACACCTTGAAATTGACATACCCTTCCTACATTTCAAGTGGCAGATTAGGGAGTCTGAGTCAGTGTGGTTGGCGGCCATTTTGTGGACATATCCGAAGCGTAAGCTGCCCTATCTATATATATTCTTGTTCCCTATAGAATTTGTGATATTTTGGTATATTTTTACCTGCATAAATATCATATTATATATTAAATATATGTATTTTTTTACGAAATTTCCAAGTACTCAAAAAATTACCTTTAGATATGGCCCCTGATATAAATGTAATTTACAAAATAATGAAGATTTTTTTACATATTTCTATTTTAGGATAACATATGTTTATTCCCTAAAAAAATTAGCCACTTCCTATTTCATTTGGGTACCCAAAAAAATTCATGAAATTTGGACAATTTTTTTTGGCCAAAAAAAGTTACCCTTTTTTTCTCATTTCAGATCTTCACCTCCATGGGTCTGACTTCATCCAAAATACATCAAGATGTGTCCTAAACATTCAAGAATCAATTCCTAAAAGGATTTGTGTATATATGTATAAACTTTTTTTTTATGAATTTTTATGTCAGGTCTTTTTTTTTTCTACTTAATTTTTTAAAATATTTATAATAAATAGTTTTTCTGCAGATGAGTAGTATTTATCTTTACAGTTGTTTTAAGCATTCATTGAAGTTTTTTTTGGCAAAAGAAAAAAGGAGGTTACTGCAAAAACTGATTTTTCAAGAATTTTTTTTGGCGTCGGGGTCGTTCGCGTCCGAGTATACCCTTAAAGGGGTGTCCGAGGACCGTACCTATCCAGGGTTAAATGACGAATGTTCATATTTGGACATTTCCTGTTCGAAGACATACGTATGGATTTTAGCAAAAATTCAATACCCTAAAAGCAATTTAAACATCGAAAAAAAAAAAAATCAAATAGCAAATTCTGGTGATTTATGGAAATGATCTCTTCTGGTAAAATTCTGTGCTACCAGATATTGTAAGTCTGCCACACGCCATAATTCAATTTGGTAAAGAAATTTCCGATGTTTCAAAACAAATAGATGAAGATATAAGATACTTAAATTACAGTATAATGTAGCGTTTACATTGACCCATTAGCGCATACACCCCCGTAAGCAGTGCCTGACCTTAATAACATTATACCTCTGGTCATGATACCGACAAGGTGAAAAGCTTTGGGTAAGAGGTGCCTTTATCGGTCGATTGTCAATTTCGATGTTTTGTACTCGCCTTTATTCCCGAAAAAAAAAAAAAAAAACAATCATTAAAACAACTATTGTGGAAAAATCTCCGTTTATTCTTCACTGTACCGTCATCAAGAAGTTTTATCTAATTAACTGAGTAACTTCAAGAATGCCATTCCTAAATCTACTCCAAAGAAATTCTCTAATACTTGCCTAGTGTAAGAATTGCACCCTTGAACTGTTTGCAAGCATCGTGAGAGCATTTTACCATTTTATTCTAAAAAATATCTTGTCATCTCCTTAATGAACGTTTTCACCTTGCCCTTATCAATAGAAACCGCAACAGGCATGAAGGTAGCGGGTGTTGCGTTAGTTTATTGGATGGTCGGGCTTTTAACCTAAAAGCTCAATCAGAATATATCGTTTTAATATATTTATGCTATACTTTGGAACTGAATTACTACATAAGCTTAACAAGTACCGTCATACCCACGATTATTTGCTTTTCTTATCTTGTAATTGATGTTTTTCCAATACAGGTATAATTTTTTGTACTACATCTTCATTTAATAATTGAACTGATTCCATGTATTAAGATTAAAGTATAAGACAAGCTAAATTTTTTACCCCAAGCTTTGATTACAAAACAATATTTGAGTGGTTTACTAAAAATCCGTGATAAGAATTCCTTTTTTTTAAATCAAATATCTGCTTGAGTGATTCTTTCATCGTACTATTTATATTATCTAACCCAAATTTACTGAAGCTATTTCGTCATCTAATTGAACAGATCCTACGGTGTGATTATCTGGAAATTGTCTCGGAGACGGCCACTATGCAAATCTTCCCATTCGAAATAAGAATAAAGGAACAACAAATTATGATCACAATCGCGACTAGAAGGCTCTGCGTGGCTATTTATCTGTAACAAGAAAAAAATCTAACCGCCGAAAATGATTTATCAGGCGCTGAGATACAGTTATTTGCGAGGAGATGGGCGAGACCCCTTTCCTTTTTAACCACGAGAGATACAAATGAGTAATAATTACAACTTTATCACGAACGCTTATTAAATGTTGGCCTTTCGTACCCGGCGGCAAGACGTCAAATCCAGACAACGTACGGGAGAAAATTCGTGACCCAATACGTTACTTTCTCTTTCATTGGACTTCGCTGTTACACGCTTTTGCACTTCAGTGAGCCGACCGTCAACGGAACTAAGTTACGTTAATCGCATTGCGATTCTTACGTAGCTTTGAACTGAGGAGATTGGTATGACTTAGAAAGTATCCAATGATTACATAGGAATGGTTCTTAGAAGGTAAGCCAGTACCATGACTTGGGTTGTCATGTTAAATCTGGAATCACCAAACGTACAAATGTAGGCCATAAACAAAGGGTAATTTCCCCCAACAAATTCTGTCTTTCTACGGTTTCTTGTTTATATGTATGTATGTATGTATGTATGTATGTATGTATGTATGTATGTATATATATATATATATATATATATATATATATATATATATATATATATATATATATATATATATATATATATATATATATATAAAATTATCTCTTCAATAACATTTTTAATTCGTTAAAACCAAACGATGAAATGGCAACATTAATCGTACTGTAAAGCCGACACATTCCAGAAAAAAAAGAACTTTGACCTACACTTGATGAGCTAATCTTTCCCGCTCTGATTGAAGGTTGATATTTCAAAGCTGAAACCTTGAATATTTTTCGTGATTGCTCTATTTAAGTGACGGATACGCCTATTTTGATGATATAGTCGTTCGGGCTTGGAGTCAGAGAAGTTCCCTATGCGTAAACATATTTCTTTTCTTTAGAAATACGCTATGTGATACGCGTCATAAATGACATTCTACGTATGAAGACCGGCTGATTATTGACAAATAACGGCTGCTTTTAGAATAATAAATAAGAAGGAAATAACAGATTACCTCGGAGTGTACCATCTATGGTTCGGCAAAGGTGATCTGGAAGGTTGGGATAATTTCAGTAACGATCAGATTTCGGAATCGTGCCTTAAACATTACTTTAACATTAACTGGATAAGGTCATCTCTGTGAGCAACTGATCAAGCTAAACAGGATATCACTTAAAAGACCAGGAAATTCAAAAAGAGCCAAGTTTAACCTTTCGGTGCTGCGTATTGCCATCGCCAAAATCTTCATTGCAAAGGGCATGTATTCACCACTCCCGTCGTTTATTTATTTGTTGTGAGAAACTTTATAGTGGGGCGGTTTAGCTCGAAATTTCAAAAGGATTGTGCATTTTGTGATACAAGCATCAAATTTGGCACAAATGTACATTGATATATGGCGAACATTTTCAGATATTGAGCCACTCGGAATTCTCCCTTCATGTCTGCCATATTGGAATTCAAAATGGCCGCCATTTGAAATCTACATTTTCGATTATCTTTGGGTCTAATGCTGCTATTGACTCGATTCTGGTGTCTAAATGTATGTTTTGGGGAGGCAAGGAATCTAATGGTAACAATCTGCATCGCATATTTTGTACCAATGAGCCGCCATATTGGATTTCAAAATGGCCGTTGTTTGAAATCTACATTTTCGATTATCTTTGGGTCTATTGCTGCTATTGACTCGATTCTGGTGTCCAAATGTATGTTTTGGGAGGAAAGGAATCTGATGGTTACAATCTGCATTGTGTATCTTTATAAATTAGCCAACATATTGGATTTCAAAATGGCCGCCATTTGAATTCTACATTTGCGATTACCTCAGGGTCAAATATTTTTACAGTACATGACAATATCCATTTTTCAAAATGACATACTTTATTACAGTACTCCACTTAGTTCATGAGAGATGAATATTCATCATCATGTATTTTTGACAAGACAACATTTTACTTAAAGTCTGTGAAGTAAAAATTGTTTGAGTTATTGATTAGATTCTGTGTTGTTCTAGGTTTGATATGGCACCTTTCATATATGATTAGTTTTCGCTATTTTTTCAATCAATATCACAAAATGATCAATTCGGGGTTACGTCTGAATATCCACAAAATAGTGTGAACATTAACACAAAACAACCTAAACTTCTCAAAACTAGCTTATCCTGTAAAACTCTAAATAAATATCGACTTACTTCAACTACTAATTTTGAGTTTTATAATTTTGATACATGTCTTAGGTCATGTCTTAAATATCTTAGTTAAGATTCTGACATGCTATGGTGTAATATATAAGGTTGGGTGTGTACTGACATTCTACAATGGTCTTGTATTTGAGGCTAGGTATACATTGGTACTGAAGATATGTGTACATAAACCATCTCATGTTAACCAGTTCAGTACTGCCACAAGTAAATGAATGTTGTGCACTTAAGGGCAGCCTTCTTGCACTTGCAGCGTCTCACACACCCTTTCTGGCACTTGCAAGAAACCAGCTCAATGCAGGTGTGAGCTGCCTCAGGTAGCCTGGTTCAGTATGGTGTGTATTGTCCTCCAGCCATTGACCAACCCCAGTTTGTTGGTGGTGGGAGTTCTGGTGCTGGCAGCAGTATCTGACCCCAAACATGTCCACCTTGATATACTGCCCTCTTGACATGTTCCTCTAAAGCTGCCTTCGTTGGAGGGATCAGCTGCACATTGTTCTTCCTTGCGAAGAGTTTCCTCCTGGCCTTGTCAATGTCCGTGCATTTGCTGGTTCGATCATACAACAAGATCATGAACCTCTCGATGATGCACATTGCATCATTTGGTATGTCACTTGGTGCGGAAGACAGCTGCATCAGCGCCTCAGTTAACTCTGGCAGTGCTGTCCGGACTGCCCATGCGGTCTTCTTGCCATGTCTAGCAAAGCTTGACACAGTATCGCATCCAGTTAGAGCGTGGAACATTGGCAGTGCACGAGCCTTCTCTGGTCCCAGTCCCACTGCTATTTCATGTGCTGCTAGGTATCGGAAACTTCGGCCTGTTCCGAATGCCAGCCATAGTTTGTCTTCTGGTTGCAATTCCTGTACCACTGACACTGCCAGCACCACAACATCGGTGTTTACAGTCCAGAGGACTATTGAATGGTGTCTGTGCTTAGCTGCGTGAGATGCATGCAGCAACATCCGACTGTCAGCCTCTTCATGGTTGTATGGGTCGAGTGAAGTCAGATCTGGTAGTAGTGGCTTGCTGAGCACTGCCTCTCCATCAGTAATGACGAGTTGCTTGTCCTCCTGGTCAAACCATTCCAAGAGAGCTGTTGAGAGAAACTTAAACAGCTCGGTCTTGTTGCTGTCCACTCGTAGGAAGTTCTGCCAGTTTTATGGTATGGATGCGGTGGCTGCCACACGTCTCCGCACGCCCTGTCCCCGCTTTGCACATGTACTACCTTTCAGTGAATCAGCAAGGTAAGTATCCCAGATCAGATCCAGGCGTGATACTGTTTGCAGATTAGTAGATATATATGGAATGAAGATCTGATGTGCGTACTCTTCAGAGGTCTTTGATGCAGCCGGCTTCAGCATCTGGACGATAGCTGCTCCATCAAGCACTATACAGGTAGTGACAGGAGTATCTGCCTTAGCGTCGGAGATTTCTTCCAAACATGTGATGAGATCACTCTTGGTACCAGTGAAGAGGTTTCCACCATCGGACAGTGCAGGAGGACATGCCTGGTTCTCGTGACGAAAGAACTCCTCAAGGTTTCCATCCCTCGTCTGGCAGCCAATCTACAGGCGTGCGAAGAGTTCACGGTCAATTTTGACGGAGGTGAGCTGTTGCTGACCTTTGCTCTGGCTTATTGGAGTTGAAGGGCTGAATACCTTCAGCTTGTTACGAGGTATGGGGTCGTCCACTGCCTTTGTTCTGTCCAACAGACACTCTCTGGTGAAAGCCTCGAACTGCTGTTGGCCAATCTTCTTGGCATTCATCACTGTAAATTGAGAAGCGGCCATGCAATGTAAAGCACCGATTTTGATATCCAAAGTGGCGGTCCATAGGTAAAAATATGCAATGTATTTTGTTATCATTAGAATCTTTGTCCCCCAAAACATTGGATTCCTTGGCCCCCCTCCCCCCCCAAATCATACATTTAGACACAAGAATCATTAAATAGTGCTATTAAACCCAAAGGTAATCGCAAATGTAGATTTTAAATTGCGGCCATTTTGAAATCCAACATGGCGGCTCCGTGCTAAAAGATACACAATGCAGATTGTTATCATTGGATTCCTTGCCCCCCAAAACATACAGTTAGTCACCAGAATCGAGTCAAAAGCAGCATTAGACCCACTGATAATCAAAAATGAAGATTTCAAATGGCGGCCATTTTGAAATCAATATGGCGGCTCAGTGGTAAAAAAATATGCAATGCAGATTGTAACCATTGGATTCCTTGGCCCCCGAAACCTACATTTAGGCACCAGAATCGAGTCAATAACAGTTTTAGATCCACAGATAAGCGCAAATGTAGATTTCAAATGGCGGCCATTTTGAATTCCAATATGGCGGACATGAATAGAGAATTCCGAGTGGCTCAATATCTGAAAATTTTCGCCATATGTCAATGTACATTTGTACCAAATTTGGTGCTTGTATCACAAAATGCACAATAGGTTAGCTATGCTGCCCCACTATTACACAAAAACTACTGTAATGATTTTTTACCAAACTTGGTAGTCACGTTAGGTATGACCCAAGGATGAAGCTGTAACATTTTGGATAAAGTACATATAAGTGCAAGCAATCAGCAGTTCTTTGAAAATAATGGCAATGTTGAGTAAATGGCAAATATTTTTTTTAGGTTTTTTGTGAAAAACATTACGCAAAAACTGCAAAACCAATTTCAACGAAACTTGGTAGACATGTGGGGTATGGCCCAAGATCAAATCTATTAGCTTTTGAGAAAAGACTTCGAAGTACAAGTACGCTGTGGAGTTAAGAACAAAATAAAACTGCTTGGTGTGGCGAAGCCACGCTCTCTACTGAAGTGCCCCTCTAGTTACAGGCTAAAAACGATCCTTTTAACTACTGTATCCATAAAGTGTGAAGGCATAGTGCACAGCTGATGCCAAAATGTTTTTCATGTCCTTCAATGGCGAACATTAGTTTGAAAAAAACTACTTACAATATTCTGATAATTATTTTAGGTTAGGGTGATATGTATTGCCAACTAACGGATTGCCAATCAACATGCATGACTGATCACCCTGCGTAGGCATTATTAATCAAGGCTACTGAAGATATAGAAATATCTGTAGCTGTAATCCTAGCCTTTAGATGAAAATGACATCTAAAAGTGGAATGAAAATACGTTCTGTTGAAAGTAAATTGATTAGATACACTAAACGAAATATTGCAGGACGTAACATCGAGCACAAAAAAAAGGGAATCCGAAAATATAAAACTGGTCACTCATATGATAAACAACGATTGCAAAATGAAAACCTAACTTTATCAGTATAGTCAATAAATTTTTTATGAAATTTTATGTTGAATTTGTAAACGATCCCACGCACGACCGACCATGCCGCAGGCCTCTTACCTACTTTTCAAACTGTCTTAGTATTAAACAGAGACTTGCTTTTGTGTTGATGTCATTGATTGTGCAAATTTTAAGTGTAGCTTGGATAAAACAATCGGTGAGTGTAGGCTATACCTCCGAACGCTAAACATTTACGGCCGCACATTTTTTTCTTATGATCTATAGAATTCTATATTATTATTATTATTATTATTATTATTATTATTATTATTATTATTACTTGTTAAGCTACACCCCTAGTTAGAAAAGCAGGATGCTATAAGCCCAGGGGGTTCAACAGGGAAAATAGCCCCGTTAGGAAAGGAAACAAGGAAAAATAAAATATTTTAAGAAGAGTAACATTAAAATAAATATATCCTATATAAACTATAACAAAACTTTAACACAACTAGAGGAAGACTAATAAGATAGAATAGACCTTGTTTTTATCCACATGAAACGATTAGTGGAAATCACAAATGAATCTTCCAGGTTATATGGAGAAATGGCAACCCCGACAGAATATCTTGCAGAATGATTGATTAAGCGGAGCTTGCGCATACTTTTCCCTATGACAATTGCTGGCAATTCATCAATCGTGAATCATTGACAAATTCGGAGTGTTGTTCCAACGTCTTAAGTTCTCTCCGTTGCAATCTCCTGTTCTTCGTTTATAGGAGCATTGCGTATACTAGCGATGGAAATAAACAATGAAAAAAAAAATCCTATCTGCTCTTAGCAGATAACGACGACCTGATAATAATAGATGGTATTTTGAAAAGCAAAAAGTGATGAGGCCGTCGGTTTGTTTATGAATATTGCGAGGAATACAGCTGCCATATATTTTCTATTACAAAATTATATTGTATTTTACACGAAAAATTAACATAAAATATTGTCACGAATGTAATACAATTTTCATAAGATTTATATGCCAGGCGGCATTAATTCACATTTTTCCCCAGAAAATGGCAGAATTCCAACATTACACAGTATTCAACCGTAGAAATTTTATTCCAGCTGTGACCAACTTGTGGAATGATTTTCCTAATCTTGCACTTGAATCGGGGAAACTTCAGTAAGTTCTAAGTTACTGCAAAACGGAACACATTGACATAACAGATCACTGATCTTAAAATATTTTATATTCTTTTAAATTATCATTTCTCATATTGCGCATGGTTTATTTTATTTCTGTATTTTCTTACCTCGCTGAGCTACTTTCCCTGTTAGGGCCCTGGGGCTTTTGGCATCCTGCTTTTCCAACTAAGGTCGTAGCTATAATAACAACAGCAATAATAATAATAATAATAATAATAATAATAATAATAATGCGCTTGGAAAACTACCAGATATCGAGAAATATTGCCAATTCGACCGAAAAACTGCAACAAGTGAACCGGTCTTTAGCCTCGGTTACCAAAATATACGGCAATAATACATGTTACGATTTCTTAGGTCTGAAACATTTAAAACAATGTAAAGCAGTCCACCGTATACATCTATTCCAAAATTTCCTAAGTTTTAGTAACTTGCTGCTTCTCAAAATGCTTCGATATATTTTTGATAGATATTGGCAAATAAAAAAGCCCGTCATTAAATATCGAGCAAAATCCTAAACTGAAAAATATAAATACGCTGACAAAGTCAATAAAAAAAACCTACTGGTAATTAAATCAACAAAAGCATCAACTACAATAGCTGACAAGAAAAAATGAGTTTGAAAAAGCACTTAAGGATATACCAATTCTTAACACGAGGTCAACTTCAAATATAAATGGAAATTTTGTCAATGAAAAGATCAGAGATAAAGCAGTAAACAAGATTCAAACCATGGTTGCCGACAATGAAACGAGAAAAATGTGAAAATTAAAACCTAAAATGATCATATTCAGTACAGTTCGGTTATAAAGATGAAGTACTAAATGCTTTGATTTGAAGGAATCGTTGCCTGGACCAGATTCAAAATGTAGAACAGAAGACAAGTCTGGTATTCAAGAAAAATGCTGCAGGTGGAATTAACCACTACATTTTGAAATGTGATCCTAAACTTTGGAAGGCTAATCATGATAATGGTGACAAAGTTATGTTGCAATGGGGTACTTGTAACATACGTGATAGGTACCATGTGATCACCTGCTAGGCTGCTACCACTGTTAAGGATATGGACATTTTGAGAGAAAAAATAAAAATAAGTTCGAGACTGATGATAAAGAGTGTGGGAAATGTTCAAGAAATCACGCCAACCAAGAATGCAACTCGCAACAGATAAAATATATAACTGCACTAAGTTGCACAAATCAGATGTTCATCGAGTAAATTCAAGAAACAAAGCTTATCATATTGAACTGAAGAGATTAGTAGAAAATACAGCCCATGGATACTAAGGATGTCATAAATTCCGGCTATATAAATATTCAATCGGCTGGTAATAAAACAATTCAAATTTCAGCATTGATAAATGAGAAATATTTCGCTCAAGAAAAAACTGAAGACTTTCTTTTTCTCTAAGTGCTTTGATAATGTCGATTTGACAATTATGCAGTGTGAAATATATATATATATATATATATATATATATATATATATATATATATATATATATATATATATATATATATATATATATACATATATACGATAAAATGATCTTGTATGTCATGTGGAGGGTAGGGTTTCCCTTCGTGATATAAAAAAAAGTAATACTTTTACACCAATCAAACGAAAATACTTGCAAAAAAGTTGTAACTAGTCTCGTAAAAAAGAACCACCAGGTATTTTCCTCGTCAAACCTTAAACTAAAATTCTTCTCTATATGATTATTAATAAAGTTACTATAAAATAAAGTTATCAATACTACCACGACTAATAGTATACAGTATATGTTTTGAGTGTCCTATAACTGTATACAATAGGGTCGATATCATGCTCCTACTGATGGAAAACATAATAACTTTTAATGACAGATGCCCAGGGCAGTAGAAGAAAGAAGAAAGACGTAAAGAGGGAAAGGGGATTTTGATAAAAACTGAAAGTACAAAATTGTAGTGCCAATACAATCACAATTTAAGGCGGTAAGAAACTGGATATTATAAGGAAAGTTCTGGAAGTAGCATCAGACATGAATAAGTTATTTCATCTTAAATGTGAAATGCAACTAAAAAAAAAAAGGCTCCCTGATGGATATGGCGATCAAGAACTGATTGATAAAATTCTAGAAATCTTTAAAAACAAAGGAGAAGGTATAATTTTATCGTTTGCATATATTCTGTATTAGATTGTTATTGTACCAGACACAAATAACATTAACAGTATTAAACAATATAACCAAGGATGATTGATTGATTGATTTGAGGTTTTCTGGCTAACCATGGATGAAGTCATTAAAAATGTGCAATTAGATCGATGCCAATATCCAAAGTAATAGTAGAAAACTTCTTTAGTCTTACGGATATAATTTCAATTGCAAATGCTAACCATTCTAAATCTAAATAAATGTGGCTATAGTAACCCCAGTTCTGAAAGGTGCTCTTGATTATCATGACTTCAAGTTCTTACAGACCTATCTAGGATCCATCCTTCATGTTGAAAATGCTAGAATATGAAATACTCGAATTAGCCATTTAGAAAGAATCGAAGCATTACCAGATAAAGAAATAGCATTCATACAATTAAATTCTACGGAGACAGCTATATATCCTGTTGTAAATGATCTGGAAATAATGTGTGAGAACAAATGTGGCATCTTGATACTACTCGAGCTTAGTACTGCCTTTGACACAGTTAAGCATGAACTGCTACTTAATGATTTATGATCCATTAGTATTGAAGATGAAGCTTTTGGATAACTAAAACAGTATTTGATTGACATAAGCTACTGTGCATGAATTGAAAACTCTTATTCATCATATGAAGCATTCAGCAGAGGGATAGGCCACTCCAGTTTAGTGTAGGCTACTATGGCCAATCTTATTTTTTATCAATATTATTGCTCTACAGAGACGTGGAGTGAAATTCAAGCTATTTGCAGATGATACAGACAATTTTACTTCGCCTTAAATTGTAAGGACATCGCTCCCTCCGTCGTCCAGCATTCTCATCAAATTCTCCAATTTATTTAAATTCTCTTTTCGCCACACTGTGGCTCACTGTATATATTTATTCCGCTCCCTCAGAGCTACAATTTTATGCATTTATCATTTCGCTATCTATTTCTATTGACTTGTATTTCAAACATTTGTACGTGTGAAAAAACACACATATTGTGGCGGTTAGTTCAAGCCAGATAGGCGCCTCCGCGCATGCTACTTTTCCGTCCGCACCTTGTATTTATTCTCGCACATGTTTGAATAAACCGTCAGTTGTTGTTGGTGATAGCTCGTCTCACTGTCCTTACAACTGGTGACCCCGGAGTAGAAGTAGCATCAGCGGTTTTGGCCTTGCCATTAACGGACTTATTACGGCCGTGCTACCTTCTTTTACTCCGTTACCTTAGGCGTGAGCTTCGGCCTTTGGTGCTCCCACACCTCAGTGCATTTGTAAGGCAGTAGGATGAGCTTAACCAACATATCAACTTCCCACCTCTTCACCGACTCGTCGACTAACCACAATGGCGGATTCAACCCGCCCATCACGTCCAACGGCCTCGCCTCCACGCCCAAAGTAAAACTGCCGCCGTTTTCTCAAAACAACACCGCTTCATGGTTCCTGAGAGCGGACGTACTCTTCCGAGTCGCTAGGCTCAGCGACTCCTGCGCCAAGGCCAACATTGTTCTCACCTCCAACCCAGAGGAGGTATTCGACAAGATTTCCCCATGGCTCGACGCCC
This sequence comes from Palaemon carinicauda, assembly GCF_036898095.1. Classification (NCBI taxonomy): domain Eukaryota; kingdom Metazoa; phylum Arthropoda; class Malacostraca; order Decapoda; family Palaemonidae; genus Palaemon; species Palaemon carinicauda. Next base: position 134,977,428 of record NC_090726.1, on the reverse strand, counting down.
GGGCTGGCCAAGTTTCCTATGACGACCTGAGAACGAAACTCATCGGTATCTACTCACTCTCCGTTTCAGCAAGGGCACAGAAAGTCCTGGACCTCGCCGCAAACCCATGGGTGACACCTCTCCTGTCGAGGCGTGGGACGAGTTGACTGGCCTGCTAATGCTTCCCGAGACCGACAGCAACGGCCAACGGCGCGAGATTAGCCTATCTCGCGAGATGTTCCTTTGACACCTGCCGCAGGACGTAAGGGCCCAATTGACAGACGCTGACACACTTCCGATGAACAAACTCCTGTCGAAGGCTCAGAAGCTCCACGAGGCCTACAAAGCATCTCGCCTCGGGGCATCATCAGTATCGTCTTCGTTCTCCTCCTTCAGCTGCTCTTCCATAGACTCTTCAGCAATGCCTCCTGACGACGACGAGGAGATCAACGCTCTGGCAAGGAGGAAACCACCGCAACCGACACATCCGAACCCTAGGCCTAATCCAGCATGGTGTTTCTACCACCAGCAGTTCAGCAGCGAAGCCAAGAAATGTAGGGCACCATGCAATTTCCCTAGAAGATGACGCCAGAAGAAACCACCTACCACCATCGCAGCTGCAGGAAACCAAAGCAAGAATGGTTTCTATATCCTCGACACCGTCTCCAACCATAGACTCATGGTCGACACCGGCGCTATGCAGTCAACGTTCCCGCCGTCACAAGCCGACCTAGACCGTGGTCCCAGCAAAGACGGCCCCTCGCTCGTCGCCGCCAACGGGTCTCCCGTACGGTGTTATGGGACTAGGATCCTCAGGATATCTATCCTGGCCCGTTCGTATTCCTGGCCCTTCGCCATCGCTGACGTCAGTCGCCCTCTCCTCGGTGCAGATTTCCTCCCTCACCACGGACTACTTGTCGACGTTGCCGGGAAACGCCTCATCGACACAGGAACCTGCCGATCCCGCGCCCTGAGAGCCGGCTCTGCCACAATGTCCGTATCCGTTGTAATGACGCAGCCCTACGCCGACCTTCTGCAAGAATTTCCTGACGTTTTCAAGCCCGAGCTCCGACAATCGCTGGGATCCCCCTCCAAGCACGGGATCTACCACCACATCACGACGACGGGACCTCCTACACACGCCAAATTCCGCCGCCTCCCGCCCCAGAAGCTGAGGGACGCCAAACGTGCCTTTGAGGACATGGAACGCATGGGTATCTGTAAGAAAGCATCGAGACCCTGGGCATCTCCCCTACACATGGTAAAGAAGCCTGACGGGACCTGGAGACCTTGCAGCGACTACAGGCGCCTCAACCTCATCACAACGCCCGACCACTACCCTCTGCCCAACATGCAAGACCTGACGAATGCGTTGCATGGCGGGAAATACTTCACCAAGATGGACCTTCTCAAGTCTTTCTTCCAGGTCCCCGTATTTCCAGAGGACATTCCGAAAACTGCCATTGTGACACCGTTCGGATCCTACACCTTCGCATACTCAACCTTCGGTCTACGCAATGCGGGAGCGACCTTCCAACGCCTAATGGATAGCATCCTGGGCGACCTACCATTCTGCATCTGCTACGTTGACGACATCCTGATATTCTCAAGGACCAAGGAGGAACACCGGAGGCACGTCCGCGCTATCCTCAAACACCTGCAGGAGAATGGCCTAGTTGTACGTTTCGACAAATGCACATTCGGCGCTGAAGGAGTAGACTTTCTCGGTCATCGCGTGTCCTTGAGTGGGGTAAAACCCATGACAACCAAAGTGGACGCCATCAGAAAGTTCCCGACACCTACGACCACCCGCCAACTTCAGGAGTTCCTGGGGATGGTCAATTACTGTACTACAGGCGATTCATCCCCAACATTGCACAGACCCTGACACCCCTCGACGACGTCCTGAAGGAAAAGGGGAAGAAACTTGAGTGGGGTTCCCCACAACAACACAATTTCACAAAGGACGCCCTCGCAAACGCCACCACCCTGGCTTATTTCGACGACAACGCCCCTCTGCGACTGACGACCGACGCCAGCAACGTCGCCTGTGGGGCTGTGCTGGAACAGCTCGTCGATGGTTCTCCTCGACCATTGGCATTCTTCAGCAGAAAACTGAAACCCGCCGAAACAAGATACAGCACCTTTGATAGGGAGCTCCTCGCCGTCTACCTTGCCATCCGCCACTTCAGGCACATCCTGGAGGGCACACCCTTCACCATCGCGACAGACCATCAACCCCTCGTACACGCCTTCACAAAATCGACAGACGCATGGTCCTCCCGACAACAACGTCATCTCGCAGCAATCGCCGAATTCGGGTGCACCATAAGCTACGTTCCCGGAAAGAAATACCCAGTCGCAGACGCCCTTTCAAGGATAGAAATCGACGCAATCCACCTGGGAATTGACTACGCCAACCTCGCATCCGAGCAGCGCACCGACCTAGAGGCACAGGATCACCTGACGGGGCCATCTGCGCTCAGCAAAACTGCAATTCCCCTCGGGCCAGCAGGAGTAACTATCCTCTGCGACACCAGCACCGGCCGCCCACGTCCCTGCAGAAGAAAAATATTTGACATCATCCATGGAATTTCACACCCCTCGGGACGCACCACTGCTCGCCTCCTGTCTGAAAAGTTCATCTGGCCAGGGATCAAAAAGGAAGCCCGGGAATGGGCGAAGACATGCATTAATTGCCAGACGAGCAAGATAAGCCGTCACACCGAATCGGGGATAGGTGATTTTCCCCAAGCGAAAAGACGTTTCGGTCACATCCACATCGACGTCGTGGGACCTTTGCCACCTTCGGGATCTGCTCGCTACCTGCTGACAATCATCGATCGCTCCACGAGGTGATTGGAAGCATCACCGATGACCGAAGCTATGACCCAAGCAAACGCCGAAGCCCTTTTGTCAAGCTGGGTGAGCAGATTTGGCATTCCTGACAACATCACGACAGACAGAGGCCCGCTTTCCTGTCAGAGATATGGCTCGCTCTGGCAAACCTGATGGGAACGACACTCCACAGCACCACGGCATACAACCCCGCAGCAAACGGCATGGTCGAACGAACTCATCGCGCCCTCAAGGCGTCCCTGATGGCGAGCTGCACCGACGGGGACTGGAAATCATGACTTCCTTGGGTACTTCTCGGCCTTCGCACCGCCCCTCGCGCAGATGGCAAGCCATCACCCACTGAAAAAGTTTACGGAGAGGCGCTCACAGTTCCTGGTGAATTCTTTTCCACATCAACCGACGACACGCAGCTGGATCATCTTAGGGACATCGCCAGAAAGTTCAGGCCATGTCTTAAAACTTACCAGGACAGAACTAAGCATTTCAAGCCGAGAAACCTGGACGACTGCAGGTATGTTTTCGTCCGTGTCGACACTCATCGACAGCCGCTAACCGGACCCTACCAAGGCCCCTACCGAGTAATCAAGAGGACTGGGTCTCAATAAACCGCGTGAAACCGGCGTTTTTCGAAGGAAGCGACACTGCCTCCGCAGGACCTGGCAGATCCAGAGTGCCACCTCAAAACAAGGCACCCAATGAGAAGAAAAGCAACAAACGACGACGAGAGGTAGCGATCCATACGCCGACCGCCGACGCGCCCCTCCGTTCAAGAACAAGAGGAACCCTCCGACGCCCGAAACGATACGAAGACTAGTCTCATCAGCCCTCTACACCACCTGATATCTTGGGGTCGGAGTACTTGTAAGGACATCGCTCCCTCCGTCGTCCAGCATTCTCATCGAATTCTCCATTTCATTTAAATTCTCTTTTCGCCACACTGTGGCTCACTGTATATATTTATTCCGCTCCCTCAGAGCTACAATTTTATGTATTTATCATTTTGCTACCTATTTCTTTTTGACTTGTATTTCAAGCATTTGTACGTGTGAAAAAACACACATATTGTGGCGGTTAGTTCAAGCCAGATTGCTGCCTCCGCGCATGCTACTTTTCTGTCCGCACCTTGTATTATATTCTCGCACATATTTGAATAAACCGTCAGTTGTTGTTGGTGATAGCTTGTCTCACTGTCCTTACAAAATAATAGTGATGATAGCACTGAAAATTTAAACCAATATCTTACTCGTATTCAGGAATGGATGATAATTAAACAACTATAACTAAATGAAAATAAAGCCAAGTTAATGGTGGTACAAAAGAAAAACAATGTAAGACACCTTGGTGGCATCCAAATAAATATTAACGACACAGGCCAGGTATCTAGTATGGTTTGTGGGTAATTGTGTAGGAGACCTCCGCGCTCGATTTAAAAGTTTCTAAAAGTAGAAAACGAAAGAAAACAGTAAATTAGAGCTACAGTTACCTTGAAACTGTGAGATAATCCTCCTACAACCACCTAACTCTTATACAGAAAATGTAAGCATAAACCTACTACTACAATTATGGGGGGCCTCAGTGGGAAGCGGGGTTTTTGGGTGGGGGGAGGAGGAGAAAAGTGATTTTTCGGGGCACTACCGAACCTAATACAACTACCTACCCTACCCTGGGGGCCATGTACCCCTACCTAGGCCTACCGGGGGGGGGGGGGCTCCTGCAACCCCCCCTTAAGGCCACAGTAATTTTCAGGGCACCACCGAACCTAAGACACCCACCTAACCTAGCCTATGGGGCCCTGTACCCCTACCTAGGCCTACCGGGGGGGGGGTGTCATAGTGCACTAGTTTGTCTGCGGATTATAGTGGTTACAGGGCTCATTTGAGCAAAAATAAGACACAGTCAACAATAACAACAGACTTAAAAAATTCAGGGAAGACAAGAGTAGCGTGAGTTTGATCGTCGATATTTCGACTATTAATGAGGTTACACAACGTTAACGTAAACTGCAAACTACCACATACCTTACTGTTATGGTGTAGGTGGATACAAATCTGCTGCTGCCAGGAGGAAGTGATGAAGTCTTTTGGCTAATTTGTTGTAATCTATACGGCACACATTTTCACAATTAGGGCACTTTTTCTCTGCCAAAATCAAACCATGACGTTGAGCAAATGCAATTAGCAAATCAACTTTCCCTGAATAATGTACACAAAAATCCCCATAAGAAATAAAGCAATTGTCACAAGTGACACAGTCGGAACGGGATGAAGGTCCTGCTAATTGCTCCATACTTCACGGCAAAATGAGCTTTTCAGTTTGAAGGGAGATCCGAGACGTGCAAAAATATTCCTCCGCGGAACTTCACGTAAACTGTGGTAACTGGTGGAAAAATAGCAGGGATAAGTGAAGTAATAAGTGTCAGCATTGGCTAGATTTGTAAAAACCGCCATGATTGGTTTTCAAACAGTGTGACGTCAAGAAAACACCTATTATTGGTTAGAATAGCATTGAGAACTAGTCTGCCATACGCAGTAAGGCGGTGAAACAGCTCATTTTAGCCAAGACATCACACAGTAAACAAAAACAAACACTTAGAAAAAATCCAAGTGAAACATAACTATACACTCGAATATCTTCGTTAAATAGAAGCTGCTCATATATTGACTATTATATAAGCGTTCTATATGATATAATAGTGAATTGTAGGTGTTTAAATTCTTCAAGATCTTCAGCGGAGCTCTCCTACACATTTACCGGTTTGTGATCTACTGTACAGTAGGTGTACCACTGGACTGTAATTTGTCTCTTGGTGCTCAAATGAATAATGTATTACTGGCAATACCTTAAAACATTGCATTTGCAATATCTGGATGTGTGTTTTATAAAGAAATTTGCGACTAACTGTTAATATCTGAAATGACTAGGCCTACTGCAACTCTATTACAACCTACTCAAAGTACAACTTGAGAAGTTACAAATTAAAACAGAGAAGCAATATTGATAAGGTGTGTCACCCAGTGAAAGGATTACCCATGTACTTACTGAACCAATTTGGCTGCCTTTTGGAGTTAGCATAATTCTAAGATATATGCAATGACTCATCAAGTTATCAAAACCGGATGTCCAAATATTTCTAAGACTTGCTACATATTATGCAGCCAACAAATTGTGTTGACATGATAATAGTTTCAGATGCTTTTAAGTTTGGGGAGCTAAAACTACACTTTCAGTAAGTTGAAGACTCATATTCAGGAAAAGCTGAAAGGGCCGTATATTTAACAATTAGCCTAACCTTAGAGAAAGTCTATCTATCCCCAAAAGCCTAACGCGGATTACGCTATGATATTCTCAAGTCTAAACACTTAAGAACTTATAAAACAAACAAATCTTGTTGGTCCAGACCAGAGAATAGCCCTTAAAATAAGTGAAGGTAGGTTAAATGGAAGAAACCTTATTTGTACTCACCACCACGAAATTATACAGCTGGTGTAAAATAAACTACTGTATAGTACATACCAATGAAGCTGACAAATTGACTCAAGCAATGTCTAGCTATGGCAGTTTCAATGTTACACGTCTTCGCGTTCGTCTCATACTAAATTTATAAAATGCGAAATGGGTTTACCTTGCAAAATGTTAGGGAATCGCCGTTAACAGGCGTAAAATAAGCGATCATGTGACACACCAATTTAAGAAAACATTTTGCAATTAATATATAGACTTGGTAAATTGAATTGGTTCGTGCAAACTACTAAATTATATATTCATTATCGACCGTACGTAATTTAGATTCAAATGCTTCAGATTAGTTCTGAATCCTTTATACTTTAATAACAAATGAATGTCGGGAATGTTTATTTACATACGGTCACATCGAGACTCGTCACTCGAGTCACTGAGTGGTTGTGTCTTATGGTTTTCTATCCATTGCCACGTTGAAAAGCTAGCCAGCTGGCAATGGTCACATTGCTATTCTTCAGTGTGAAGTCAATACCGTTATTTCGCCCTCCCCGGCCCCAACGCCTTGCCATGTGGCCAAAATTCCGTGAATCATATTTATATACCATTCATCTTTGTGTCCAATATCACGGCCAGCCCGTTTCTTGGATAGTAATCAAGAACTATGTTTCTTTACCATTTCCAGGTAAGTTTTTCTATAAAATTTGAAAATTTTGTTACAATAAAGGAGCTATTGTAGTATGTTGGGATGGACCTGGTCAGTAAGTAAAATATGTGTAAATATTTGCTATATCACAATATTTTTAGTGAAGAAAAGAATTGTTCCCTGTGTATTAAGGTTACTTTCAGTTGTTCCGATGCAATAATTGGGGGAATGCAATAATTGTTTCATGTTAGACGTTTTAAGATTCCAAAAGTTATAACTTAAAAACCACATACATTTCCAAAGGAGAAACTCGCAGTCACCAATTAACCTAATTTAGGAGCTGTGGTAAAATTATAGAATATTGTAATAAATGGTTTCTAAAAATTAAGACTTTTTTTCATGCATTTTGTGGTATGGATATTTTTGGGTTCAGTTATAGAATGGTGCAATATTAGTTAGGACTTTGAAACTCATCTAATTAAGTAGATCTTTGCAAATAGGCTACATTATTTTGAATCCCTAATACTACTGGCAGAAACTTCTATTAACGATGATTCATATTTTATTAAAAAAGTACCGTTTTGCTCCCGTTGTAATAGCACATATTATATGATCCTCCTTCCTCCTAGTTGTTCAGAAAAAGACTGATGCGTGATCCTTCTGCCATAAGTTACTTGTACGAACAGAGTAAAGGGCCCGTTTTATATTTTAAACCTCTTTGTTATTTATTTTCAATCTTGGAACATGCAATTGAATAGATCTTTGCAAATAGGCTACACCATTTTGAATCCCATATACAGTACTGCTGGCGGGAACTCCTATTAATGATGTTACATATTTTGATAAAAAAAAAATAACCATTTTTCTCCTTTTGTCATAGCACATATCATATGAGCCTCCTTCCACCCAGTAATTCAAAAAAAGACTGATACGTAATCCTTCTGCCATAAGTTACTTGTACGAACAGAATGAAGGGCTCAACGTTTTATATTTTAAACCTCTTTGTTATCTATTTTCAATATTGGAATGTGCAATATAATTATAGCTCTCATTTTATTGATCATGTTAATAATAAAAGGTTTTGGTAGAAACGTGTGTTTGATATGTTTAGTCTGATCATCGGAAAGGGAAGCCAAGTCTATGTTCAAGCAGATCTGGAGTGCAAAGCTACATCTCACCCCTTTTTTAAGTGTGTATTCACCACTTTAAGTTTGTATAATTGATAATTAATGCCAAAATACTATCCCTCGGGTCTAATACGAGTAGCGAAACATAGTCCACTTGCCAGAAAATAGGAGCAGTGAGAGGGTTTAACTGCGAGCGAAGCGAGCATACGCTAGAACGAAAACAATGAATCATTAGCTCAATTAAGTAACGAAGTATTCGTAATACGATGAACACTGCTATGAATGACTATAGAAAATGGGATGGAAACCCGGTTTTCTATGCGTCCGGAAGTCCTGGTAAACAAAAGCTTCAGTGTTTTGACAGTGTTTCATAATGCTTACTTAGTTTTGATTACTGTAACTAGTTTTTTATTACGATAATCGTGTTTTATGACGATGAATGACAGGAACAAAGTTTAAAAAGCTGATTTAAATATCATTGCAATTAGACAAGTAGGCCTACACTATATTTTAAGGTGTTCGAATGTAATTGATGATAACTAGCACAAAGCCATAGCTTTTCAGTTATGGTAGTCGACCCTCCATAACTCAATAACTATGGATCCTCCAGGAATCTTTATCTAAAACGTTCTAAACACCGCAAGATACATTATGAATCAGTCTTAATTTTTATAAACCGATTATTGCACTATTCTATAATTTTACCCATTTATGATAATGATTTCTGGCAGAAATCCATAGTTTTTGAGTTATGGTGGATTGATTACTATAACTGCAAAGCTATGGGTTTTTGCTAGGGATTGTTGTCAGTTATCTTCCAAACACTTTAACATAGCCTACTGTATAGGTCCTACCAGTCTAATTGTATGATATTTAAATTAACTTTTTAAACTTTGTTATTTCTGCCATTCATTATAAAAACCAGTCTTTGTAGTAAAAAAAAAAAAAGTTACCATAATCAAATCCAAGGAAAAGGAATGAAACATAGTCAAAACACAACTTTTTGTTTGCCAGGACTAACGTACACATAGAAAGCGTGATTTTCATTCCATTTTGTGGAGTCGTTCATAGCAGTGTTCATCTTATTACAAATACCTCCTTACAGTACTGTATTTAATTGAACTAATGATTTATTGGGTTTTTGCTCTGCCATAGCTCTCTTCGCTCACAATTAAACATTATCTCATTGCTCCTCTGTCCTGGTAAGCAGAAAATGTTTCACTATGTGCTTTAGCCCCGCATGCTAGTATTTTGCCGTTAATTATCAACTAACTTAATAAAGGAGTTCTAGCTTTGCACTCCAGCCTGTTAGAGCATGGACTTGGCTTTCATTTCCCATTATCAGACTGAATATATCAAACATGCGTTTCTACCCTAACCTCTAACTATTAACATGATAAATGAAATAACAGCTATGATTATATTTTATATTCCAATATTGAAAACAATTGTGAGGCTTAGAATATAAAACTTTGGGCCCTTCATTCTGTTTGAACAAGTAACTTAGGACAGAAGCACCACCCATCAGTGTTTTTATGAACTATTGGGTGGAAGGCTTCTTTGGCCTGTGCCAAGATGACTAAGGGAGCAAAACGGGAATTTTTTTATTAGAATCTGTAACTTGATTAATGGAGATTTCCACTAGTAGTGTATGGGAATCAAAATAGTGTATTTTCAAAGATCTATTCCATTAGGCAAGTTCCAATGCCCTAACTAATGTTGTACTCTTCTATAATGAGACTGAAGTAAAATAGCTTACTATTGTCTTTCAGACAAAGATAAACAGCATTTTACTTTTTAAGAAAATCGATTTGACAAGTACTGTAATAAGAAATGGTAAATATATGATACTTTAATTTATAGCCAAATACATGCACCCTATATTTTTCAGTGAAATTATAGAACAACATAGAACTACGTTTCCAAGAGAAAAGATGTTTCCAAGATGAAAAACGACTTTTCTTACAGTAAATAATGTGTTTTCAACGAATTTGATCTTTATTTTTGCCGCAAGCAAACCGTTCTCCCGCTATTCCCCTCTTTTTGACAGACACAGGTGGGATACCTGGGACTTACGGTGGGTGAAAACAAGAAAAAACTTTATTATTTAACACTTTCAAGATATGTAAAAGGCTACAGATTCTAACGAACCCAAAAACCTAACCTAGTAGTTCCCAGGTCACAGACTTAACCGGGAACCAAGCCCCTCCCGGACCCCCCTTCCCAGGTCACAAACCTACCCAGATGACAGACTTAGCCAGGGACAAGTTTGAAAGACCAAAGTAGAAGCATGTCCAGTGCATTTTCTTTGAGCGATTACAAGGGTAATTTGAGGGTAAGTGCTATTTTGAATGCAAACCATTGCCCTTGTTTTTACACCTGATTCATATTACACAGACTCTGACTGTTAAGGTAAGACATTATAGACTAAGTCAGCCAAAGCTAAGGATACAGCTGTGTAAGGGGTGGGGGTGAAGGGCCCCCATGTGTAGTTAAGGATACGACTTTTAGGGTAGGTTAGGTTGGGAATTTTAGGTTAGCTGGTGTTCTTGTGTTTACTTTCCTTTTAAAGAACAATGTTAAAAATTGAAAAGTGTTTTTGAAAGGAAACGCATCTTTAGAGAGAACGATGCTTGTGAGATAACTTGGGCAGTTAGTCCATAGGCTTTATTCCACCCTCTTTCTTTGTATCTTTACTGTTTTCTTGTTAGTATTTTGTTTGTTTCTGCTGTTATTATCTTCTGTAATTTGTTGATTTAAATTGTATCCCACCCAAACCCCTGATTCCACCATGGGGTCCCCCCATTACTGTAGGGGGTTATGTTGGGTGGTGGTAATTGATAAACTATACTTTGTTCCGTAACTGAATACAAACCACGCTATTTACATGGGGGGTAATTACTTTGGCGACAGCCGATGACTTCGCTCTTGTTCGTGAGAGAGAGATTATTAAGCCTACGCTTTTTTCCCATAGAACTGGGAGAAAGCTTGTCTTTGGCGATGTCCTCCTTCGGGAGGACTTGTCCCTCGTTCGCGAGAGAGATATTTTACGCCTACGTTTTATTCCCATAGAGCTGGGAGAAAGCTTGTCTTAGGCGATCTCCTTCGGGAGAACTTCCCTCTCGTTCGCGAGAAATAACTTGTTGGAGCTTGCTGATCCACCAGGGGCGGTGGCAGAGCTTTCTCCTAAGCAGGTTATCCCTTCGGGGGGAACGAGTCTCTCGTCCTCAAGAGAAGACCACCTCTGCGGTGGTTCTCCTTCAGGGGCGGAGCGAGAGCCTTCTCTTAAGCAACATTCTCCTTCGGGATACAAACCTCTTATGCGGAGGTGTTATCTTGAACCTGCTGGTTCTCCTTGATCCTTTGGGGTCTCGTTCGATCACCCTTTGGGCTGGTGTGATCGTTGAGCCTTCGGGCTCTCGTCATGTTGATCCTGCGAGTTCTCTTGACAGTAGGAGTCCTTTGGGACTCCGCTCAAAACCTTCGGCTTTCAGTTACGCTGGACCTTTGGGCTCTCGTAACGATGGTAACGTTGAGCCTTCGGGAACTTGTGCCATCAATCACGCTGACCTTTCGGGGTCTCGTGACAGAGGAACCTCGGTTCCTCGTTATGCTGATCTTTCGGGGTCTCGTAACATTAGTTATGCAGAACCCTTGGGCTCTCGTAACTTTAGTCACTCTGACACTTCGGTGTTTTGTGACAGGGAAACTTCGGTTTCTCGTTGCGCTGACCCTTCTGGGTCTCGTAACATTAGTTATGCTGAACCCTTGGGCTCCCGTAACTTTAGTCACTCTAATACTCCGGTGTGTTGTGACAGGGAAACTGCGGTTTCTCGTTACGCTGACCACTCTGGGTCTCGTAACAATAGTTACATTGAACCCTAGGGCTCTCGTAACTTTAGTCACTGACACTTCGGTGTTTTGTGACAGGAAAACTTCGGTTTCTCGTTAGGCTGACCCTTCGGGGTCTCGTAACATTAGTTATGTTGAACCCTTGGGGTCACGTAACTTTAGTCACTGACACTTCGGTGTTTTGTGACAAGGAAACTTCGGTTTCCCGTTACGCTGACCCTTCGGGGTCTCGTAACATTAGTTACGCAGAACCCTTGGGTTCTCGTAACTTTAGTCACTCCAACACTTCGGTGTTTAGTGACAGGGAAAGTTTAGTTTCTCGTTTGCGCCCATCTTTCGGGGTCTCACAACGCAGTTCACGCGTAACCTTTGACTTCTCGTGACCATAATCATACTTATATGACGGAGTTTGCGGGCTCTCGTTGTGTTGACCGTTTGTGCTCACACAATACAGGCTATCGTGAACCTTCGGGTTAACGTAGTAATAAGTACTCTCGCCACACTGAGAGCTCTTGTGCGCAAATTGGTGTGCACGACCATCCTTTTGCGCGCACGACCATCCTTTTGCGCGCACGACCATCCTTTTGCGCGCACGACTGGTTTGTCGTGCACGAAAAAAAAAATTGGCGCGCACGACTGGATTGGCGTGCATGACCAAATTGGCGCGCACGTCCAATTTGGCGCTTGTACGACCAAATTGGCGCTCACGACCGATGTGGTGTGCACGACCAAGTTGGCGCGCACGATCGGATTGGCGCACACGACCATATTGGCGCGCGTGCACGACCATTTTGGCGCGCGTGCACGACCATTTTGGCGCGCACGGCCAACCATATTGGCGGGCGCGCATGACCATTTTGGCGCACACAATCGGATTGGAGCGCACGACCATAATGGCGCGCGCACGAACAACGAGGCGCATGTAATCAGTTGAAGTGCGCGAACAACTCTTATGACAGAGTTTTTCGGACCCTGGTTGCGCGAAGTGTTCACGAGTGCACGAGAGTTTTACTCTCATGACAGAGTTTTCGAACTCTCGTCCCGTGAATTGTTCGCGCGCCCATCGTCATCAAGAGTTTTACTCTGATGACAGAGGGATGCCTGCTGCCCAAGGGTTTACAAATCTCTACAGGTAACTATGACACAGTTCCTTTGGGTCCTGGTCACGTAACACGATTCCTGAAAATTCCATCAGGAATCAGCGACAGAGTTCCAGCGGGTTCTCGGCACAACATCCCTTAAGGTCGTGAGAAAGGAATTCACAAATAGTTTCTGAACCCCTAGGTTCTCATCCAAATCTTTCTGTTTCCGTGATCCAGAATTTTCTGAAAACTCTATGGTCAACCCCCCTCTACGGGATGGGTCTCCCAAAGGTGTGACTTTATACGTCACTCTACACTCCCAGTTGATTACTATATCAGCTAGTCTGGTTTCGCCAGCACCGTTCCTTTTGTTTTTGAACGAACCACCATTATCTTCCCACTTCGAGTGGTTTGGTTAGCAGACGGAAATGAGCGGGGAATGAAAAATTTTCTACATCCCAGTTCATTTCCCCTGGCAGGCCTTATCTGATTTAGATGGTAGTTTTCTCACTAGCGAGAAAACGTTCGATGGCAACCTCTTTGGCTAAGCGGTCGATGGCAATTATGTCTGGCCTTCTTGAAGCAAACCCCCACATACGAGACTTCACCCTTTTTCGGGAGACTCGTTCCTGAGAAGTTTTTACAAAACTTCAATGGGTTTTAAAACTTCATGAAGGCCGTAAGCCTTCCCGGAACATGCACTCTAGCCAAGACAAAACCGCGAGGTTATTGTCTTAAACTCGGTTCTACCGTTTGATGGAGGCAGCCTCCCCGTTATTGTACCCGGGGTATAACGACTTGCCGTTTTACACGATAGCCTTTTGAGACTTTTTATTCTATCCTTACAGGGTTATTGTTTCGAACAATTAGTCCCGAAGGAACATTGTTAGCTGACGTTAAAGAACGATAGCAACAGTGTGGGCATCTATTCATTACGTTAAGAATGTTTCAAACCCCGCCCACAGGTAAACAGACATCCGTTTCTGTGTAATGAACACTGGCTAGCCCCTCACATAAAGAGGAGGGGTATCCAAAGGGGAAATGATTGCCTCTGTAACTGTATATTTTGTTTGAGAACATGTTCGCTCTCATTCAAGAAAATATTCCAGTTAGTCAACGATCAAAATTCTTTCGGCAATAATGTTGCGATTCGTCGTACATACATTATTCTCGCAACCGGATTCGTTGTAAACGTTTCCTGGAGGCAGAGAATACGCATCCGCTAACGCAAATGGACAAGTACATATATGCGTGCAAGTGATCTTTCTGCCAATAAGGGCTATATACATCTTCCAATTATAAACTCCATTCTATTAAGTTGTATATTTATATCCCTTACTGAAACCAGGTTATTCAGTACATTACTTGGCTACTTTTTTGTAGCCAGACATACGGCATTTACGTTCTGCCTCCTTATCGGCATTTTTTCCTTTCCCCCGATCGGAAGTCTTAGTCTCCTACAAAGGCTTTGGCTGGAAACTTCTCATGAGCATTTCTGTTCCCTAGTAGGGAATATTTAATATAAATGCTAGTTTACCGATTGGAGACGGAGAAGTACGAACGTTTTTGTCCTAAGAAGGAGAAACCTCCGTTATGAACGTTTCCAACGTTCTCCAACTGAGTTCTGGACACGACTTTTAAGTAGAACTACGCATGTATACTTGTCATGTGCACAGTACGGTGTTACTACTCCATAGTAGACTTATGCTCTTTACCCACCCAACAATACATTGAAGATACGTCTCAATCCCCTCTTGGGTTTGGTTGGATGTGTTCGGTGATTACCGTACAGTCTCTTGTCCGGAAAGCGATCTCTATGGAGATTTGCTATTATAACATAAGCTGTACTGATTAACTGGTTTACCGTTTGTTATCGGTCATATTCGGTCAATCACACTGGATTAGTGGCAGTTGGAGGGAGAACAGGCTGTTCCCCTTCGTTGCAAGAACGTGCAATTACTTACACGTCTCGACATCATCTTGAGGTGTGTTTATTGCTATGCACTCCCCACCCCTCACCACTGGACAATCCGTGGATGATGGGTGGCAGACGAGAGCTTCTGTAAAGAGGCCTGTCTTCTCGTCTTCCCTCTGGACCTGATGCTCTCTATAATGCATCAAAAGAGAGAGAGAGAGAGAGAGGGGGCATATGCCATACCATTCCATCCTCGTCTGTTGGCCAATTCAGAATGGTACCAGCATTCACCTCTCTCAGAGAACCATCTAGCAGTACGAAGCCTCAGATGGACAGAGGACAACTAGTTGCCCCCATCTGCTCGCGTCATTCCTGGTATAGGAATGTGCTTGCAAAACCACCCTGATAGTGGGCTCCTAGTGTCTTGGAATCATCTTGTATCCAACAAAGTCTTAACTTTGTGGGGTCCCCGACTGTGGTTATGCTCGCAGCAGCCTTGATCTTCAGGCTCCCACCCGACCGTTCCCCAGGCCCTCAAACAAGATACAGTATATTCCAAGATCGGTGGGGCGGCCTAGAGGTGTGCCTTGTTTCCCCCCCCCCCCCCATTCGGTCTGGTGAAGAAGTCCTCAGCCAAGTCAGGGTAAGCAGGATCTTATTAATGACTCCAATAGCTTCGCTATGGTATCCTGCAGAATGGTTCCCAGACCTTCTGCAGCCCCTGACGGAGCTCCAATAGCTTCGCTATGGCAACCCGCAGAATGGTTCCCGGATCTTCTACAGCTCCTGACGGAGTTCCGAGGGATCTTCCTCCATGGCACGATCTTCCAAGCAGCCACATGCTAACACTTTCCTAAGCCGTAGCTTTGCTTCGACTTCTCGCCTGGGACAATCCTACACCACCCCTCTGAGAGAGGCCTTTCGCAACAGATTAAGGAAAAGATATCTAGGCTCCTCAGACACTTTTCAGCGTCGGTCTTCCAGGCAAAGTGTTTGGTCCTTTGTGACTGATGTAGTGGAAGGGGATTCTCTCCCATCGATGCCTTTACTTTACAAGTGTGAGATAACTTGTCCCCCGTCGGATCTCAACCTCCTCCTGGGAACGCGGTTCGAGTCCTTCAGTCTCTGAAGGCCCCTCTCTACGAACCTTAGGCCCAGCAGCAGATCGCTTCCTTACACGGAAGATGCCTTTTCTACTCACTTGGGCTTTTGACCAAGAGAGTTAGTGTGTTGTATGATCCAACCTCTGATGTCTCCTACCCTAGGAGACGGGGAGAAGTAATCCTCAGCGGCGTCCCTGAGTGGATTGCCAAGACTCAAATCCGAGTGTGCTATACCCTAGGTGCAGCCCATTTCGAATGAAGAGTCTTCGTTCTGTAACTGGAAACCCATCAACTGGGGTTTTACCCAGTGAGGAGTCTGTGGGGTTACCTTAAAAGAACGATACCAGCTCGCCCCCTTGTGTCGGCACTGTTGACCAGCACGGGGAAGGTCAAGAGGAAGACCTCAAGGATTTCCTTCCCCTCTGGGATCTGAAGGTAATTGAGGTTACTCTTAATCTAGACTCTCCTCCATCCTAAGACCCAGAGCTTGTAACGTCACTGGCATTGCTACATCCCTGGCGTTCAAGAAACTACTCTGTGGTGCAGATACTTTAAGTGGGCATGTGGAAGCATCAATCGACCTTCACGGCCCACTACCTGCAAAGACGTAACCCACAAGAACATGGAGACCTTTTCCATTGGTCCTGTGGTGGTCGCACAACAAATGGTCTAAACACTTCAGGCTCCTTGATGGACAAGTAGCAGAGGGTTGAGGGCTGAGGCTACCCGGATTAGTCTGGGGTGAATGAGTAAGAATGCCTGGCTCCTTTCTTCCTTTCACCTTCTCCCCTCTGGGGAAAACAGCTTCGCAAGCCTCAGCATAGCTGACCTCACCTAGCTGCAGGTAAGACCCATTTCCCTTGTGCCTCCTAAGTATAGAAGAATACTGTCTTACATCGCCAATATCTTTT
Organism: Palaemon carinicauda; assembly: GCF_036898095.1. Taxonomy (NCBI): domain Eukaryota; kingdom Metazoa; phylum Arthropoda; class Malacostraca; order Decapoda; family Palaemonidae; genus Palaemon; species Palaemon carinicauda. The sequence continues at coordinate 134,960,498 of NC_090726.1, read as the reverse complement.
AGAGGGAGGGTATTGGGTAAGTCTTTAAGAACAATAGGTTCTGTACTCGAGTTCCTATGTTAAAGACAAGCCACACTGTTAGTTCCACTCACACTCAAGCTTCTGCAGGCCGCTATCAGTGCATTACCTCATATCGGCACTTGATTTTAGCGAGGTTAGGGTCCCTTCTACTATCGATCACAGATCGAAATAGAGAGGACCCCGGGTCATAACCAAGGCCAGTTGGTGAGGACTTCCTCCCTCCTAAGAGTAAGTCACCCTAATAAATAGCGAATGTTTGTATCTGTGTCGGAACAAATAACAAATTTGGAAATAATCTGTATTTTTCCTAACATACAAACCTGGAGCTATTTATACAAATTGGCCCGCCACCCTGTCCCCCGAGAAGTCCTGCCATAAAGCAAAGTGGTTACTCAGCCTAGAGGTGTGAATGAGCGGGGTAGCCAGTCTACCCCATCCCCCACCCGCTAACTAGCGGATGGGGTAGTTATCCCTCACTAAAATTATCATGACTCGTCTTTCAGCTGCGCCGAAAGTAATACCCTAATAAATAGCTCCAGGTTTGTATGTTACGAAAAATACAAATTATTTCCAAATTTGTTATTTTCATAATAAAATAAATTTTTGAACTTACTTACTCGGCATAGTGCCGGCAGAGCCTCCGGAACTTGTTGTTCTTGATGAACTTGTTGAGTGGAGACAAGTCCAGAATGACTCTGAGTTTGTCTGAGTCTTTCTTGGGAACACAAAATGGCCTTCCCTGGAACTTGATGGGCTTCACTTTCCTTATTACCTTCTTGTTCAAGAGTTCTGAGGTATATTTTTCCAAGAAGGGGGTGGAGTGTTGGAAGAAGTCTGAAAAACGGTGTGGAGTTCTGCTCCATTTCCACCAGAGTCCATTTGTGATTAGGCTGTGTGCCCAGGGATCGAAGGTCCAGCGATCGCGAAAGTGAGGCAATCTGCCCCCTACCTGGAACCCCTCATTGCTTGGGGGTCCTCTGGATTTGTTTCCGCCACCACGTCCTCCTCGGCCCCGAGAGAAGTTACCTCCGGGAGAACTTTTCTTAGGGCCTTTTCCTTTTTGACTGGGGCGAAAGGAAGTCGACTTCCTCTCAAAGTTAGGGTTGAAAACAGGCGACTGGGCTACCAGTTGTTGAGGGACCATCTGGAAGGTGGTCTGAAGCATCGTGGTCATAGTCACGGCCAGGAGTTGTGCAGGTCTACGTGGTCTCCTTGTCTTTTTATTCTTGGGCTGGAGACCTCCGTCTGAGGAAGATTTCCTCTGAGTTCATGCCCCACTTTTGGAGAAAGTTCCTGTCCTCCATGGTTGCTCTGGCAATGATCTCTTGGACCAGTTCCTGTGGGAAAAGGTCTTTACCCCAGATGCTCAAGGTAATCAGCTTCCTTGGTTCGTGTCTGATGGTTGCTGAGGCCAAAACGAACTCTCTACAGGCTCTCCTCGCTCTGAGAAAAGCATATAAGTCTTTCACAAGGGTACCCATGTGAGACTTAGCCAGGAAGATGAACATTTCTGGGGCATTATGTTGACCTGCACTCATTTCCAGGCAATTTTGATGAGAAAGGGAGGCCACAAGTCTCTCCTTCGTCTCCTGTTCCCTCTTCAGAAGATGGTCTGGCAACTGCGGAAGGTTCTCATTGAACTGTTGGCCTGCTATCTCTGGATCCAACTTGGAGACGGAGAAGGTTAGGTGGACATCCTTCTACTTCTCCTCGCAGGTAGGCAGTGCTAGAGAGAATGGTTTGCATTCCTCTAGGGTTGGGCAGGATTTGCCCTCGTCGACTGCCTTGATGGCAAAGTCTAGTTCTTTCTCCGAAAAGGGGAAAGAGATGGAGGAAGGTACAAGAAAAGTGGGATGTCTCTTGCTCAGTGCTGAGACTTTGGAGTTGGTGTACCCGGCTCCTTTCAAGGTTTTCAGGAGGATGGCTTGCGCCTTGCCATGCTCGTAGACAATGACCTCTCTGGGTACCGTTTCCTCACGGGCTGCATGTTCATCCCGCAGTCTCACGTAACAGTCTGGGTAAGCTGAAAAGTTAGGCCAGAACTCAAGGTCTTCAATCAGTTTGGCCCCCAACTTCTCCGAGACGAATAGTTTCCCATTCATCATGGGCATATGCTCCGCATACCTCCAAGGGTTGGTTTCGGAGCAGGAGGGAGATCCAACACTTTAAGGGGCTTCTTAGTGGAGCTCTTGGTAGGTCCAGGGCGGTCTGCCCTCTCCTGCAACAGTATCTGCTGCTGCTTGATTGATTGTTTCATCGTCTCTAGTGCCTTTTGGAACAATTCCATCATCCGTTGAATCAACGTAAGGATCGCTTCGCTCTTGTCGACCTGTGCAACTGGTTGTGGAGTTGGGGTGGAAGAAGTAGACGGCATAGGTTGGTATGCCGTCACGGCGAACTGAGGGTCTTCGGTTGCTGTTGAAATGGATCCTTCTTCATCCGCTTGTGGATGTTCCACGTCTTCTTCAGGGCCTCCTTGCAGTAAGTACTGCTCAGTGACAGTGGACACTTCTGATATCCTTTCTTGGTGGATGTCCATGCCTTCCAGTCCCTTATTTATGTCCGCGTCGATCTTCAGTTGTATGAGAGGAGGCTGGACCTGTTCCTGGGACACTACTGTGTTTGGTAGAGCCTTGGGGAACAGTAAGCACCTTAGGGAGTCGTTGGGTAAGTACGTTCCCGGAGAGTTTTTCTGGAACCCTCTTACCTATTTGCGAAGGGTCTTCCTCGCTGTATCCCTAGTCTCTATGTTGACTGGGGGGGGGCTTCTCCAAAGCCGTTGGCCAGCAGGGTTGAGCAGGTGGGGCAACCCTTCGGGTCCCAATACGTGAGGACTCCCGACACGATGCAGCAGGGGCCATGAGTCCTGCACTTCGTGTGTCCACAAAAGTCTTTGCCCTTGTGGTTGCAGAACAATGCTGCACACTTCTCCATCAGCTCCTCCTGTAAAGGAAAAGGGCCCAATGAGTATCATGTTTTTTATATCAGTGATGTAAAAGCATACATTGTTTCCTCTCCCAGGCCATTGCTGAGACTTCCGTCAATAATAACATTTGGTTTCCCTGATAGGTAGAATACAAGGTAGAAGAAACTCTGGGAACTAGAGTTAGAGTTAGTAAGTGTCTATACTAACATTATCCACCTGTAGTATATATTAATATTGATCAGTGATTCTTTAGGGTCCTGATGATTGAAAAAACCATCTGGGTGTTGAGGGAGTACTCAGCCTCAACATAATATCGTGGTCCCAACAATTGAGTGAGATAGGAAACACAGAATATGTTAGAAAACATGTGTACTACTGTATAGCTGTATACTGTAGTTTAGCCGGCGCAATTTAGGTCAGTACCTTGCGGTACTAACTGATAGAGGGAGAAAAAGCATTAAGGAAGGAGAGTTTCCTATCATTATGGTTAAACATAACAGTTGGAAGTGTAGGAGGACTATCAGGCCGCCCACTCCTTGCCAGAACGAGAGTTCCAATGGAAGGAGTAAGAATCTGTCGGATTTTGGCTTCCACCCATTCACAAAAGGCCTGTCGGCGGCTATGCCGTCGCCGGCAATAAATGTGGATGGCAGCTCAAGGGAGGGCTGAGGACTTCCCAAAGTATGTTAGGTTCCCACCGACAGCCGTCAGGAGCCATCTCAATCTTCCCCCCAATAATATTCACTTCCTGTGAAGGAAGGAAGTAAGGGGGAAGGTGGCAGAGACGGCTGAACTAACTGCTACCAGCAGGGTACCAGTCGGTAATGCAGTCACTCTAGCAAGCCGGGATGATTGTCAGAATACCGGTGAAGAAGTTTTGTGATGGCTGTGACGTCACTAAAGGACAGAAGGGGAAGGGTAAAGAGTCTTATAGTTCACTGAAATGAGAGGTGGCGGCAATTATGCCGCCTACCTTCAACAGTGAACAGAGGAAGCATGGTTTTTTTTGCTGACAACATCGTCGGTGGCAAGACAAGGGCACCCTGATTTAGGTACTATCTAAATTAAAGCCGGAGATGGCAAGAACTTTATTCTACTCGACGGCGATGAAGAAAGACAGTGGTTGCCACCTGTAGTGGCGGCAGCACTCAGGGAGGGAAGAAGGGTTTAGCCTCTTCTCTCTGAGAGAGAATGAATATCGTAACTTATCTATAGATTCTAGAGAATGTAAATTCTCATCCGAATCAAGAAAGAACGATAGGGTGAGGCTAAATGTTGGGAAATGCTTTATTAACGTATATATGAGCAAGAGTAGCCTAGCTCTGGTAGGATCCCCGGCCAAGGTAGATGGTACCACCGGGGTTCCCGCCGCATACGATAAGTAAAGTTACATAATAGGAAGAGGAATAATATTCATGTATGCAAAATCACCACTTGTATAATTTGCCCAAATAGCTAACATTATAGCTTAATACTGGGAATTGTCATCCTACTGACTAAATGAAATGCAATTGTAACGGGTGATTGCAATCGTGAAATGGCTGCCTCTGGTTCTTGGCAACGCTCAACCAAACATACTTAAATTATTGAAATTTAACTGTGAAAAGCGGGCCTAAAATTATACACAGGAAAGAATTAATACTCAACTTTCCAGAAGATGAAGATGCTGGAGATTGCATGATGATTATTCCAATAACTTGTAACAAAACACCAGGTTAACATGGGAGCACAACTCGCTTAGAGCTCTACAAGAAAAGGAATGGGGTCGTGGTAGTAGTCGGGATGGAGGTCCACAGGGTACTTAGAACGGCAGCCCCTTCTTTTGCCACTCTTCCCCCTTACATCAAAGAGTTAAATCTATTCGGGGTGAAGATTGCTATGTGTCGTATCTAAAAATGCGTCCCCTGATATTATGCGATATCCTAAATTGGATACTCGGGCCAGGAGTTAGAATCCTGGAGACGTTCGTTTGATTTCTCTGGGAGTATCACTGTAGCAAATATCCCTTAGAAGGCTACCTAAAGGAACCCTTCCATCAGGACGACATGGCCCGAGCCCATAAAGTGATTTAAAGGTTCGCTATACATATTATTATTATTATTATTACTTACTAAGCTACAACCCTAGTTGGAAAAGCAGTATGCTATAAGCCCAGGGGCTCCAACAGGGAAAATAGCTCAGTGCGGAAAGGAAAAAAGGAAAATAAAATATTCTAAGAAGAGTAACAACAATAAATATCTCCTATATAAACTATAAAAACTTCAACAAAACAAGAGGAAGAGAAATAAGATAGGAGAGCGTGCTCGAGTGTACCCTCAAGCAAGAGAACTCTAACCCAAGACAGTGAAAGGCCATGGTACAGAGGCTATGGCACTACCCAAGACTAGAGAACAGTGGTTTGATTTTGGAGTGTCCTTCTCCTAGAAGAGCTGCTTACCATAGCTAAAGAGTCTCTTCTACCCTTACCAAGAGGAAAGTGGCACTGAACAATTACAGTGCAGTAACCCCTTGGGTGATGAAGAATTGTTTGGTAACCTGTGTTGTCAGGTGTATGAGGATAGAGGAGAATATGTAAAGAATATGCCAGACTATTCAGTGTGTATGTAGGCAAAGGGAAAATGAACCGTAACCAGAGAGGAGGATCCAATGTAGTACTGTCTGGCCAGTCAAAAGACCCCATAACTCTCTAGCGGTAGTATCTCAACGGGTGGCTGGTGCCCTGGCCAACCTACTACCTATAAACACAAAAAAAGTATGTGAAACATTAATAAGTTTTATGCACAGTACTGTACAGTATAGAATTGTTATTTTATGCCTTAGAGACCAACATAAGGAGGGATAAAAGAACATTAGTTAGACTAAATACAAACCCTTTCACTCTCTATTAAGGAATATACTTTTGGCAAAGCTGGAAGACTAGCCATAAGACTTTTAGCGAGCTGTAACTACCCCGTTGCTTGTTAGGGGAGCTTAGGCGGTAGTGCCAGCTACCCCGCCCAAGCACACGCCGTTGTTGTCTCATCATTTTTGCTTTTAGCTTGGTTGAAAGTGGACGTCGTCTCTCTCCACCGCCCATGTCGCTGAGTGGCTATTAGACTAATCTTTTTTTTCCAGGTCGTCATACTGACTTATCCTGGACCTGAGGGGCGCAAGTGCAGAACCTTCATGTCTCTGGTCGTGACAGATGTGTCGTGACAGATCCTCATTCCCTGTGCCCTATCTCCGAGGACGACCTTGTACTCGGGATGACACCTGTCATGAATATAGGGAGTAGTCATCCTCTCAGTGGAAGAGGTTTAGTTGGAGGCAGATGAAGTTGAAGAGGGAGTCTTCTTCAGGATCATCCTCAAAATCGAAGAAACCTCGACTTCCTTCTTCCACTCCTCGATCTTTGCCCGAAGCTCCTCCTTGATCAGTCTCCTTTGGAGATCGATTGAGTAGGAGCGGTGACCCTTTAACATCGGGACAACCTTTAGGTTTGAAGTACACTGCCGTTTCCCTTAGTGAAGCGGCGCCACCCACTTCTCTGCAGGGGAGTCTCTTTCTGTTAATGATCTTTTGCAGTTGTGGCCTTCCTTTGGTATTGCTGGTCCTCCATCAAAGGAAGGTCTGCTAGAGCTGTTGCAGTTAGGAGCGGAGAGGAAGCGCACTCCGGCTTCCTCAAAGATTGACCTTGATCCTCCTCCTAGGGACTCTGAAGGTTTCGTATTGGAGGAGTCTCCGGTGTCCATTTTTGTCGCAGTCTCCCCAGTCTCCCGCAGTCTCCGAGTGGATGGCCTGCCACCATTCCAGCTCAGCTCGCTGACGACAGCGGTCCCCCTTTTTCTGAGTTTTCTCAACCAGCGTAGGGGTTGGGAAAGTTTGAGGCTTGTTTCTGTAGCTCACAAGGGACACTTATCCCGTGTGTGGGTTAGGTCCTTCCCGGAGTGATCTCCGCCACGCAGGACATATGAGAAGGCGTCTATTTTTGCCTATGCCTTTTTAGTCCCTCGAAGTGTGGCTTGTCAGATCGGGAATAGAAGGTTGCTCGCCCCCAGCGAGTTTGAGGCTCCCATCGTCCTGCTACTTCACCTTGCCCTTGAAGTCTCCCAGGAGCTCTTGTCACACTCCCGAGGGTGCCTGACGAGCGATGCAGCTGTATCAACTTCGCTTGAGCACGCTGCATGTGACCAGAGGTGCCTTGCCAACATCGACCAAAGCTCGCCACTCCCATCTCACAGTGCCGACAGTAGGAACTTCCAGACTGACTGAAGCCATCTGCAGTGATCCCTTAGGCAGTAGGTAGCAGACTCGTCTAGACTCCATAGCATTCCAGCTCGTGACCAGTTTCTAGTGGGCAACCAGGTTTCTGCGTGTGAACAGGTTCCAGCTCACCAACGAGTTCCAGCAAGTGACCAAACTCCAGTGTGCGAACAGATTTGGCTCGCCAGTGTGTTCCAGTGCATGACCAGGTTCCAGCTTGCGACTGCACGCCAACTCGTATCTCGTGATGTTCATTCAACACGTGACCCTCTCTCACTGCATGATCACCCTCCAGCTCGTGATCGCCCTTCCACTCGTAATTGCGACATCTCTTCAGCTCATAATTCTACTTTAGCATGGAATCCCCTTTCCGCTTGCAAGATCACATCAGCATGCAATCGCCCAGCAACACACAGCGACGCAGCGATTCATAGCATTTTTCCATCCACCGAGCACATCTCCACTCAATCTCCCAGCAGTGGGCAACCGCGCAGCAGTACGAGACCATGCAGCAGCACGCAGGAATGCAGTAGATCACGATCTCGATAAGCAATTGCTAAGAGCACCATCATAAAAGGCAGAACATTCACGATCTCCAACTCAGCTGTACCAAGACAGAGTGTGGCATTATACCAGTACACATACAGGTAAGCGTGCACACACTCCTCCACAGATGATTAGACCACTGACACCTCGCAAGCAATCTCTGACTCGTGAACCTCGTAATGAGCTTCCATCCTTCATCCCTGCCTCCAGTAAGGACATCCCCTGGTTTGCCGAATTGGTGGGAGCAGTTTGACTGGCGGTTACCGTCTCTGCTTAGACTCCCGCAGGTAAGCACCAAGTACTAGCAGCTTCAACCAGCCTTCTTCTCAAGATTTCAACTTGTGGCATGTGGGACAAGCAATGCTACTACCCTTGATGGATTTTCGTTTCAAGTTTTAGGAGCTCATGTTCTTACCACGAGTATTGTTCTTGGTATTATACTAGGCTAAGCATGAGTGGTGCCAGTCGGGACATTAACTGCTGCCCTCATTTCATTCATGCCTCAGGATGTTAATAAGACCCTGTAAGGATGCCTTTAAGTGAGGTCTTCTACTCGTTGCTCTTGCTCTTTTACATTGCGATCTGACATCTCTGTTGTGCTTGTTAGGGTCATTGCAGCCCCTTCTGATGCAGCGAAAGCAGTGGGAGACATAAACCCTCCCATCCTGGCCTTGCTATTGTGGGTGTAGTTGACAACAGGACCTCACCTTTATTAGCCCAGTCACCCCAGGTATGAGGATAGGAGGAAACCTCCACAGGCCAATTTGACCCCACCTCATAAATGTGAAGAATGCTGGTCCTTTGCTGAATCAGTGACCTTCCATTCAAACAAACATGATAAGGGTGTCACCAGTTTGTGCAGGTAATAGTTACCAGTGGAGAGCACTAAGGGCGCCCAAACCCTTTAGAGACTGGATCTCTGGAGTCTTTCCAAAAAGTACGAGACAGAACTTGAGAGAGACGGGAACACTCCTTGAAGGACGAGATGGAACTTGAGAGAAACAGGAAAACTCCTGTGAGCACTCACATACACACTTCTGTTGAAGAACATATCCAATATGCAGGTAAAAAAACATATGAAATTCATCTTCATGATTGAGCACACACGTGGCCCAGAGCGCACATTCGCTTTTGAAAAAGAGCTAACTCTTGATGTTGACACTTATCTTCGTGCACAGCCCCCAAAATGCACTTATGCATCTGAAGTACTATTATTATTATTATTATTATTATTATTATTATTATTATTATTATTATTATTATTATTATTATTACAAGTTAAGCTACAATCCTAGTTGGAAATGCAAGATGCTAGAAGCCCAAGGGTTCCAACAAGGAAAAAGTAGCTCTAGAAGTGATACTTCATCTTTGCATGCTTGCACCCGAGAGCACACACACTTATGAAGAAGAGCTAACTCTTGAGGTTAACCATTAGCCTTACAAGCGAGCCCCAGAGCACATTTACACTTATGAAGAAGTAGTAACTTATGAGGTTAACTGTCAGCCTCACAAGCAAGCCCCCAGAACACACCAACTCTTTTAAGAAAGATCTCTCTTATGAGGTTGTTATACAATCACGCCTGATAATGCGTGCATGCTCACCCAAGATTTTGCCCACTTCTAAAGAAGAGCTCACTTATAAAATTTGTTTTCTCATTTCTGTTTGTGTAGTCCAGGGTACCCCAGATGTGAGAGGTAGGAACTCTCATATGAGTTTAATACTCATTCTTGCCCACCACCCCACACCCCTACCCATTTTTCTAAAGAAGAATTATCTCTTGGAGTGGATTGTCATACTTACCGTTTTTTGGATGAGGCACTTGCAGCAAAGCACTTTTGATTCTTTGGAAGATGAACTTGCCACAAAGCACCATTCATTGTTTGAAATAAAAACGATACAAAGTGCTTTTAATTCTTCAAGAAATGAACTTGCTACAAAGTGTATTTGATTCTTCAAGAAATGAACTTACTACAAAGTACTTTTCTTTTATTGGAAGACGAACTTGCTAAAAGTCTCTTCATTCTTAAAAAAAACGAACTAGCTACAAAATGCTTTATTTTTCTTTGGAAGATGAACTGGCTATAAAACACTTCATTCTTCATAAAATGAACTTGCTACTAAGCACTTTTCATTCTTTTGGAGATGAACTTGCTACGAAGTGCTTTTCATTCTTCGAAAAATTAACTTGTTACAAGGTGCTTTTCATTTTTTCGAAAGATGAACTTGTCACAAAGTGCTTTTTCATTCTTCTGAAGATAAACTGTCATATAAAGTAGAGGCACTTGCTCCTGTGCACACTTATGAATGTGTGATAATCTATCCATAGGAGGTTCAGGGTGCAATCACCTTCTCATGGTTACTCTCTTATGGGCAAGCCTCACATCATCCCTCCTAACATATAGCAGATCCCAAGTATCTAACTTGTTCCACCTATTATATAACCGAACCTCTACTTTCATGTGTGATTATCCTGAACTTACTTTCCTTACTGCTCACCACAGCTTCTGTCTTACCCACATCTACCCTTAAGCCACCCCTCTCCAAAGTCTCTTGCAACCCTCCTCTATAAGTCTTCCTCATTTTTAGCTGTAATCACGAAATGTTCTGCGTAAAGCAACTCCGACAACTCTTCATTTCTGATCTTTTCACTCAACATATCCAATACCACCACAAATATAAATGGGCTTAATGCTGACCCCTGGTGTAATCCAAACTAGCTTCTAAGGTTTCTGTTTCCCCAACAACCGTTATTGCTTTTGTCCTTGTTCTTTTGTATATCATCTCTTCCATTCTAACCATTTTCTCCGGGACTTGATTTTTTCTCAAGCACCAAATCATCACTTCTCTTGGTATTCTATCATAAGCCTTCTCTAGATCTACAAAAGTACAGAAAAGTTTCTGGTTTCCCTCTAACCTCTTTTCCTGTAGCTGCCTTATTATAAGGAGGGCATCTTCCGTCCCTATCGCCCCCCCCCCCCCTCATGTATCCATACTGATGTTTCCCAATCTTTATAATCTCTCATTTAGTACCCTGAAACACTTTCAAACCATACTCTGTCAGTTTATTTCCCCTATAGCTACCACATTCCATGACATCACCTTCCTGCTTAAATATAGATACAATTAGACTCTCGTCCCAGTCTTTAGGCATTATTTCATCTTCCTAAAAATGCTCTTATTAGATCCAGCAGTCATCATTCCATCAGGGACAGACTGCCCAGTCTTAGTTACTAACGAAAACCAACTGGAGAACTAACCTTACTTGTTATAATGCCCGGTGAAGTGTATACTATGTCTAAGTAGTTACCAGACTTGCGAGTAGCATCACTTATGAAATTCTCACAGCCTGAATCAGAAGCAAATTCCAAAGTTCTTGAGCCATAGCAATCATAGGAGATAGAATTTATCCACTCCCTTTTGTGATCATTGAAATCACCAACAAGCACAGAAGAGCCTTTTTATCGGCTCATATCTCAGCCATAATGGTAAAAAGACAATCAAAGATGGAATCGACCAAATCTAGATTCCAATAGATCAAACACAAATAAATTTTATGCCTGCCAGAAACTTTTATTACCTGAATCTCATGACATCACATTCATAGAAGGACTAGTGAGAAGCATGGTTCTCAGTCCTAATACACTGCCATACCCCTTGTCCTAGGAATGAGTGCCTCATTTGAGAAACCAAAGTTTCTGAGGAGTATAGACTACTATGCTGTCTTGAGGCAACTGCTAGGTCTCGAATATTGCAATTCATTAGACTACACTGGAGAACTCTAGAACTTAAAGAAGAATTAAAAGCAATGAAAAGTTTTATTATACTTGAAGAAAAATAACAAAAGGATAACAAAAAGTGTGTAAACAAAATATATAAAGTGACTTATAAAACTCAGACTGAAAACAAAATGGCAGCTAAAATTGGTCAATATGGAGCAGCAGACATCATGCATAGCCAGTATCCTCCAGGATAGCTACTTCAACTGAAGGGAGGTCAATAAGGATGGCGTTAAAAACGAATACGAGAGAGGAAGATAAAGAAACAGATAGGGAAAAAAAGAACCTCTTAATAAAACACCAGGCATCCATGGCCCTTCTATTAAGCCTGCCAAACACGCCTTTAAAAAAAAGCGAGGAAAAGAAGACAAATAGAAATGTATCTGCGTGTACCCTCAAGCAAGAGAATTCTAACCTAAGACAGGGGAAGACTATGGTACAAAGGACAGGGGAAGACCATGGTACAAAGGATAATGGTTTGATTTTGGAGTGTCCGTCTCCTACTATGAGATTCAGGGCCTCTGTAACATGGTTTTTTGGACTTTGCTCCTTATCAATGCATCGGATGTAGCTGAAAGTTGACATATGTATATTTTACAACCACACACAAATTTTGTCAGCATTATCAATAACCTAAATCCGATAGTTTTAATTTTTATAGAGTAAAAATGATCTAGCCGACGCCATGGCCAGTGATAACGAGCCAAGAGTCGAAAACATTCATTACGTAAGCAATGTAAACACCTTTTGACAAAATTTTGCCCCGCCCATCCACCGGACACTCATTCACCATCGGCTCTGGAACCCATAACAGTCAAGAATGGCTAGCAGGATTTGGAATTGCCCCCGTGGTTGCAAAACTGCATTTGTCTTACGACTTGCAACTTTATACAGTCAAGAGAAAGCCCGTGGCCATATTTTCTATAGCCTGAATAGGTAATCATTCAGTTTCTAGTTTAAATCCAATGTTTATGGTCTGATTTGTATTTAGCGTAACATGATTATAATACTTGTAATGTCACTCAGGCTTTTGAACATTTCCATTAACTATTCACTATGCCACCAAGAGAGAGAGAGAAAGAGAGAAATTGTATGTAAACAGTCTTGATATAACTATTTTTGTTAAAATAAGAATTTTGTACTAAACTCTCCATCAGACCAACGGATCATCCGATATAATTTTTTTTTCTTCTTCTTAGGCCGTACGACCGTGTTGGCTATGTTTTGGGCATGACTGCATTTTGTAAATAAATCATGAATAGTTTTAGGAGTTTTATTTGTACATCTTATGGGAATTTATAGAAGTAAAGTGAACATAATTCATTTATCCTTTAAAATAATTACTACATGTAGCAAAACAAATAGCAGTAAAGATGATAATGCAATGAAGGAATGATACCAAACTTTATCTTTAGCTTCAACATCGGCAATAACATACCCAGTTGCCATAAATTTGTCAGCTTAATGAATAGCCTATCATCTAATGTTAAACTTAACTTCTGAGGAGACCATGGTTTATTGCACAGTGAAAAAACATGACAAAGACTTTATGAATGGCGGAACGATACATAAATGTGGGTGGAGTATCTGTGCTAGCGTAGTAATACTACTGTAGCAGTAGTGCCGCAACAGTAGTATACATGAATTAAACGTTTAGGCCAACTGCTGGGATCCTTGAGGATCATTTAGCACTTCTTACAACTACTCGAGAAATGAGTTTTTATAGCCAGAATTTAAATTTTCTGATCCAACAATGTCCATGATAGCCTTCAGTGTTATCCTGAATTATAACGAGGCTAAAGGGGGTGGAGCCTCATGAAGTCATCATTCTGATGATAATTATTGGTGAAGGTTTAAAGCCAAAATACGGTACTAGCTTTTTTTTTTTTTTTTCAGTAAATAGGTCGGTAGATAGACAATAAATAAAAATTGCTTGACATTGGATATAGCAGTTATTAAATCAAGCTTGTCTACTACGTATTTGAAAATTACCAACTATTTCCTACACCTTGTCAATCTGATTATGATTTATAAAGTAGACTGTAATTTCTTAGGAAACATATTTTGGGAGTTAGATTAATAATCGAAGTGTTTTTGTATTCATTAACATATTTTGTTGGTTTGTTCCTTATGACAATTATCAGTGGAGAGGTTTCAGAGTTCATAAAGGTGTACTGCTTTGCTTTTATTTAAACTTTTGTGTCATTGTTGGCAGAGGTATGGCCTTCGTTACGTATAGCCAATCATCGATCGAGAAAGAGGGAAGAAATGCCGTCATAAGTTACGTAACGAGTGCGTTCGAAACCTTTTCTCTGAGTAAGTTGGCCCGTCTTCAAAAAACGTCACTTTTACATTATTAGTACCAAATTTATTCAACCTACGTAATGCAGAATATAGTCAAAATTTATGTGTAGATATAATGTGCATTCTGAAGAAGCGTTATATTTATGAAATTTATAGATAAAAAATTATTGTGAAAAAACCGTGTTACAGAGGCCCGGAATCTCATAGTAGAAGAGGTGCTTATAGCTGAATAGTCTCTCTTACTCTTACTAAGGGGAAAGTATTAAATGAACAATTACTTCAGGGAACAATTTTTTTGGGCAGCTTTGTGTTGTCAGGTGTATGAGGAAAGAAAAGAATTTATAAAGAATATGCCAGACTATTTGGTGTATGTGTATGAGTCTTAACAAGAGAGGACTCCAATGAAGTGCTCTCTGGCCAGTCAAAGGACCCAATAACACTGTAACATTGGTATCTTAACAGGTGGCCGTTGCCATGGCCAATCTAATACCAATTTCTTCCGTTATTTAGTTACATTGAATATTGAGTAATTATTGAAATTTATATCATTTAAAAGCTTATTTATTCAGCTGCATGGTAAATAATATAATATTGTGTTTGAAATAATGCTATTCTAAATAACGCTTGAGTAAAACTTTCTGCAATTTTTTTCCGTATCGGAAGAT
>NC_090726.1:134933517-134943517 GCF_036898095.1 Palaemon carinicauda | reverse complement strand
GCGTGCGTGTGCATGTGCGTGTGTTTACTCCTACAACAACTGTCTTTCCTTTCGTTCAAATAGTTTTCCATGTTTTTTCTTCTTTCATTCCTTGTAAATGTGTTATATTCCCTAAGAAGGCTCTTCCTTCACGTATGATATATTTTTCTCCTTCTGTCCTGATTTTGTAAATTTTCATTTTACTCTTACAGAAAAACCCTAATTTTCACGATGATGTTTTTGGAGGTTTGCCAGATGAGCAATTTTGGCCAGCAATTGTCCAAGTACTCAAAGACTTTGCATATTTGTTTCTAGGAATGTTATGATTTCAACATTTATATATCTATTAGAATTCATGATTAAGAGTTCATCTTTATAATTAGTTCGATAAGATGATGCTGTAGGTAGAATTGCTTTGTCGTTTTATGCAGTTTCTTTTATATATCTTGCAATTTAAGCGTATTCTTTTCATGTTTGTAATTTTAAGGTGTTAATTAAGTGGACTTGAATGTAGATAAAATTCTTGTAAGTGAACAGAACTCCTTTCCCTAACTGCGAGACCTTATAGAAATCCGTTCATAGAGAATTTTTTTTTTCTTTTTTTCTAGGGATGAATATACTTCTTATCACCTGTCAAATCTATTTTCTTTATGGGAAAAATGTTTATTTTGGTCTGAAATACGATAACATGAAGCTAGTTTTATGATTTACGAAATTTTATGATTTAGTGTTACCTTGCGAGGGATGAAGCCGGTTGGGAAGAAAAGGGGTTGACACTTGGTATTAGGTTAAGCTAAGAATACGTCTGTCTAAGTGGGGTCCCAGGGGGCTTAGGCCCTCCCCCTCCCTCCCGGTAGGTAAGGATAAGGTTCCTAGTTTATTAGGTGAGGGACCTTAAGTTAGGTGTTGTTCTTGTGTTTGTTTCCTATTAAATTGTGGTTTTTCAATCATAACTAATGAAGTTTTACAACCAGTGTGTCGTAACGAACTACAAAGGCTCCGTTCTTTTTCTAATTCGTATTTACTGTAGTTTTACTGGACTGAACTGTGTGAGAAAATAGCTCTCGAACAAGTATCAGAATTTACTTTTCATATGACAGGAGAAACCAGGGAGAGGTACAGTTATCTACTACCTCTACAAAACAATTGTTCTGATAGACGTTTATAAGTGAACTAGTTTACTAAGTGCAAAAAAAAAAAGAAAGAAAAAAAAAAACTAACGTTCATCACAAAATCTTCGCTGAAGATTAAGACTCTAAGAAAGCATAGCAACTTTTGTCATGGGCGTTTAGAGTAATTTTGTCTGTATTCACTTTTCCATCCAGTTGAACATAGGTACAAAGCCTAACAATATAATGTATTTGCAAATACTTTAAAGTCTTGCGAACGCTCATTTATGTATTTATTTATCTTCTGTATTGGACGAAACTGGCAAGCAGCGTTCTTCAGCATGACCAGTTCTACGACCCCAGATAACGATCATCCAATCGGTTAATCATGATGATAAATGGAAATATTCAAGGACTTCGTTCAAACGATTGCTTATTTTGGGTACAAGAAAGAATAGCTGATTTGAAGATGAGTTTAAGAAAATAGATATTTAATGTAAGATCCTTTTACTTTTGGGTAAAAACTTGAAAAAATAAATTAGGCAAAAACAGATGGTGCTCATATCGTCTCCCATTGCGAAAAATTTCAAGAATATCTGAAGTGCGTGAAATTGGCAGTGCGTAATGGCTGTCTGACAAATAAGGCCTGGCAGCCCATTAATCAACTTTCGTAACTGATAGAATGACGCCTTGCTCGTCTTCGGTTGAATGGTTATTCGCTTACGTAATGATAATTCAACTTCAATTTTTGAATACTGGTAATGGAGGTCTTCAATAATTGATTAGGAATTGACGGAAGGCGAAGGGAATATTGTTTATTTAAAGTGTAAGATGTGAAGTCACAAACACTTCTAAGTACAAGGGAATGTTCACATGTGACAGTCTACTGTATGTGTTCCTTTTGCTTTGATTACATTGTTGACTTGCCCGGTGATGGTGCACAAAATATTCTTTATTGTATTTTTTGGTTAATACAGTGTCTAGTAAATGACCTCAGTTGTACAGGTGTTTCTTAACAGTGTTCATCAAGGATTGTACTGGATATTTTATAATTTTTCTCTGTATGAAATTTTCTACAAGTGGAGATGAAAATATAGTTAGATTATGGTACGAATTGTTGTAAGAATTTTATTTTATTTCATTTCCTATAGCTTGGATGTATATATATATATATATATATATATATATATATATATATATATATATATATATATATATATACTGTATATATATATTTATATATATATATGAGAGAGAGAGAGAGAGAGAGAGAGAGAGAGAGAGAGAGAGAGAGAGAGAGAGAAATGGATGACCCAAAAGGATCTTGGATGGCTGTTTTCAAGCAAAACAATCTAAACTAGGGGAACACCTTACTTTTACTACCCATGTATAGTTGTACAATACTGGGACACGCTATACTCGTGAAATCTGGCAATGCGCCCCTTTCTCCTAGGAATATACAAGTGTAAAATATACGCCTGTTTCTATTTTTCTGGCCCAGTAGTCTCGTAATCTATATATTTATCAGCTCGTCTGAATAAGGGAAAGGAATAATGGACTCTTTCTCGTATTTTACGTCCTTAGCGTTAGCTCATAGTGACCCGCCATCGGCTTAAAGTTGAAAGCAGATTTGCAGGATCCGATCTCATTACCTCCTATTCAGAGGAAGACCGTAAGGTATTAAAGAGTTCATTGGTATTACCATAGGATCAAGGGTACGATTGGAGTGGGGGAGCTAGAGCTTATTAGGTTCTTTGTGGGACCATCATAAGGTTTAATGGTATATTCAGGTGAAGTTTGAGGAGCTGGATAGATTAGTTGGGTTATTTTACTATCGGAAGTAACTTCAAAGATTTACTGGATTTGGTTCGAGTACTTTGTGTTATTTTTCTTTGTTGCTTTAATTTTTTTTTTCAGTTAAAATTCTTTTTCAAAAGTTCTTTTTCAATAACAACGATTTTGGTTGGGATTGCACGAACGGGGTCGTTTTTCTAACACATACATTCGGGTAATATGGGGTTTGAATTGACGTATACATATATCTTTTCCCATACGAATCCTATTCCCAAAATTAAGAATCAAAATACGATCACGTGAATTCTCAGTCTTATCAGGATTAACTGCTCTTTAGATAGAAGTTGCGTCATTTGACATTCTCCGATATTTTTTTTTTCTCTGGTATTTCACTCTCGACCCTTCCCGAGGTCCACTGCCTCCTGCATTTCATCATATTTTTGCTTTTAGCTGATCTAATAAAATCTCACTCTTTGGTATTAGTGCTAACATTGCGTCATCGAAATGGAGATTTTATTTCCCCATGGATGGAAATCTTCAGTTTTGACTCTCGTTAGGTAGAGGTCTATTATATCCTCTCTAGTTGAAAGTATGACACTTATAATTGTCGTTGGTGACCTTCCAATTCAGTCACTCATCTTCATGCGCCACTATACTTTTAACGTGTAGTTTTAAGGCTTTTTAGACTCTTCTAAACCATGGTGCCATCAATCTAGGCAACCTACATTCGTATTTTTGTTTATACAGTAGTTCATAGCTGCTTTAGGCCTCGTGCCTCACTGTAGTTTATCGATAGTGTTTATTGCTCTCGATGCCCTGAGGATGGAGTCCTTGTACTGGTCATTAAATGCTTTATTTACTGTTAAAGGCAGAATGCACTTGTGACATTAGTATTTTCATTTTATTCTGATCTATCCATTTCTTGTTAATTTTGATGATCTACGTCGAAAGATCCTTGGGCACTGAATTTGAGCAAAGTCTCGTATTTGTCAAATTTAGGATAATTATTTATATTCTCAACATATCTTGATGTACATCCTATTCGAATTTATCCTTCATATTTCCACTTTTTGGGTTTACTTCTGGTGCATTTCGACAGGGCACTGAATGGCCTCTTCGGCCCAAGCGCATAAATATAAATCTGGAGTTTTGTTGTCTCCCGGCGGCAGATTGGGGTATTGGCACCAGTTTCTTTACCATTTTTTCTTGTTTAGTTCACTTTTTTCTTTAAATGCTTTCCCTTTTTTAGGTGACTAAACTTGAGTTATCCATACTTTTGTCCATTTATTGATGATTTCTCATGGAAGTAAAATGTGGACATTGAATTAGTTGCAAAAAATATTGTAGAGGAGTTTAAAAAAAATCTCTACGTAATGTAATTAAATAATTTTTTTTTATAGGGTAAAGAAAGGAGGTATGAAAAATAGATGAAAATGGATGATATGATTCCCAATAACGTGATATTTATTTAAATCTATGCCAAGAAAAAATAATGAAAGAAAGAAGTTATTACCCCCAAGTAGCTCAAAAATGTAAATCAAAATGCATGCAAGTAAATACTAATATGAAATGTTTGAATATATTGACGCAGCCTACAAAAGGAAATTACAAGAATAGTGGTGACTTACTTTCTTAATTACAAATGAGCCAACAGTCAGTAATGGAATAGAATGCTGAATGTATTTAATGATAATACAAACTTTCAAATATGGAGACTTAGCCTACTTTTAGATTGATGGCGACAAAAACTGAGAAGTGTAAACAAATAAGATAATCATAGACAAATAAAACACTTACAAACCATCGTAAGTGCGATGTCATATCTGACTACGTCATAGTTGACAATAATAGTGAACGGGTGAAAGACTTGAATTGTTATGATAACCTTTATATTAATAACCTTTAAACAGTTGCTTGTTATCAAATCAAAAGATAAAGTGTTCATGCAAATCTTTAAAGACATTAAGGTGCTTATGATAATTCAAACTTAGTGAAAGTAAACACTCACTTAAAAGTTGTATCCGTCGTAAACAAATAATTGACTATTATTTTTTTTTCCTTTTTATACAAAACTATATGATCTCAAAACTAGACTACTTTAATGCTATTTATTAAGCTTTACTAAACAATTCACTTCAGAAATTTCAGTTTAAATAACAGTGCAGCCAAACTAATTATGGATCGAGTCTCGCCCATACATATTGACAAATTAATTTGAAATATAGGGTTTTACGTATTAAAATATGCAACCAAAAGCATAGCTAGGCATACGAGCATATCCAATTACAATAAAACCAAAAGCATAGGTAGGTACAAGAGCATATCAAAGTACACATACAATAGATGGAACCAAAATGGAGAACCGATGTGGCAAACGAACTTTTCAATACCCAGTATCTTGACTATGTAATAGGTTTACCCTTGCAGTGAAGCTACAGACTTGTCGGAGAAAAAAAAAGAAAAAAGATCGTAACGTGCAAGAACATGTTGCTTAAGCAAAACATAATCTGTAACCAAGAAACAAATATAGACATCTGGATAGACCACAAAGATTGTTTCCAATAGTAAACCATAATGATGCTGATGAAGATCCTCCCCTCTCTAGTGAAAGTGTCTGGGTTCATTTTCGTTTGGGATGCTGAGCGCTTTTGGGTGGTTCTGTTCAGTCCGAATGTGTGATGGCTTATGCATCTGCATTCATGTTACATACTAATGATAAATTTGATATAATTATTAAATGGCTGTTTACTGTTCACCAAAAGGCGCAAGGGTTTTAGTGCCATCAGAACATATCACATGGTGCAGTGCAGGCATTACTTGAACTTTGCTGTATCCCTGAAACCCTTAGCAGCATTTAGTTTTTAGCTTTCATATTTACCCATGTAGCAACCACAGCCTTATTGATTGGCTGAAAACTAAGTGGCTTAAGAGAATAAGATAAAACGTCCATGTAATGAATGATGACCTTCTCACCTTCGAGGTTTTCTTGGGCCTTATTTCAACCGAAATTATATGGAAAATCCTATTAAGGAATGAAAAGAAATATTAATATATTCTTTCTCAAGTCTTCAGAATGTTGGGCGTATTTCCATTCCCGCCACTATTTAGAAGTTGTGTCTGGAAAGGGGGATATTTTATGCTAATCCTCTTTTGATGTTCTAAAGCGTTTCAAATGAAATTAGTTCCAAAGTTAAGAAAGCGAGAGGTAACATCTCATTGAATGGGCGTTGCATTTCTATAGATCGGGTAATTGTACTCTCCACATGTTTTGCGTATATATATATATATATATATATATATATATATATATATATTTTATATAAATGTATATGTATATATATATATATATATATATATATATACATATATATATATATATATTTAGAGATGCACACACGCGCACCCCCTCAGGGTATGATTACTCTCTCCCCTACCCGAGGGATTAGGAGAGATGAACGTGACCAGAAAGATATATATATATATATATATATATATATATATATATATATATATATATATATATATATACACATATATATATATATATATAGAGAGAGAGAGAGAGAGAGAGAGAGAGAGAGAGAGAGAGAGAGAGAGAGAGAGAGAGAGAGAGAGAGAGAGAGATTGCAAAATGAAAGTGAGAGAAACAATTCGGTTTATTTCCCTGCATAAATGTTGAATGCTTGTCGTTCTAAAGCGGAGATTTGCACTTTATGTACGAAAATTCACGAGGGATTTCTCTCTCGTTTCGCAGTATTTGTTACGTAACAACATGGTAACAAAGGTCACTTTTGATAACACTTGCATCCGGGTTCACACAGATTACCTGATAGTGAATTTCTTTTCTTTATAACAATCTTTGATATTTTATAGCTTTTGTACGTTAAACATATGTTATGATATTCACCCAAAATGTTCATTAATCCAATCAAAAGTGGAAAATTTTCTCGCAAAATTTAATGCAGGGATCTTTCAGAAGGATTTTTCAAATTAATATATATTTTTTTGTATCATCAGAACTACATTTTCAAGAAACGTTAAAAAAAAAGATCCTAGAGAAAATGTAAAACTTTAGTGACCATGTGGAATATAATGTTTTCCATTCTAATTTTCCTATTATATACTCCTTAATTTTTATCTTATTTTCTTTTTAAAAGTATTTTTACTCATAACAGAAAACTATATAGTTATGGGCCTTTTTTCAAAAAAGTTTTAGATTATAACAGTGACTAGTCTTCCTTCATCTGAAACTCTCAAGGATTGCGGAAAATTCTATCAATTGATCCAAAAATAAATACTTAGAACGTCGATGCTTAATTCCATACAGCTAGTTTAAATACTGGAAGTCGATTGACATTTTCAATGCCTTGATAACTAGAGCGTCAGAGGGTACTTTATGTCATTCAAATTAAGCAGAGAATTGTTTTTAAGGGTAGTTTATATGAGACTTGAAGTAGAGGTCTTGGACTTTGTTATTAGCCTAGAAAATTAGGTTTCTTTTAACTTTATTAGATATTTAAATAATTAGCGGTATAGTCAGTAGTGGGTAAACTTAATGAAACTTAGTCATTATTGATCAGTTATCGCTCTGTGGTTCCACTCTTTGAATCTTTATGTACACTAAAGGTACGGATAATACTTGATTCCGAATATCGTACCATATTTTTTCTTACTTTTGACTCCAAGCATAATTTTTTTCAGCCCAAACAATAAGATAATTTAAACCTGTTTTGGAAGATTAATTTTTTGCTAATTTTTCTCAAGTTATATTAAAAAAAAAACTGTTGCAACCCCGTTTGTACCCGTTCATTTGTAATTGGCAAAATTTAATAGCTTCATTGTTACCAGTCATATTCAGTTGAGGTACCATGATATCACACTGCCCAGTGACGAACTTATTTCATTCCCAATGCACCTAAAGTATAGGAGTGTTGTATTGTGGATGTTGATGCTCTCATGTTTAAGAAAGACTAATACTATTTTGAATTGCTTTAACCCAGGAAGCATAACTGAATACAGGCAGTTTTTGCTTTGTTTTTAAACTTTGTGACAGTGTTTCAATGCTCTTTGTAATTTAATTCTGTGTTTCCTTAAATTCATCTACAGTATCAAGGGCAGTTTTATTATTGCTCTCAAATGGGTGACCATGCACTTGAAAATTAGTTTAGCACATGGTGCCAAGTTGTATAAGTATGGAATGGGAACCAATTAATCAGAACCATGATAGTACCTCCCATGGAGTTATCCTGGAGAAAGAAAGCGCTTAGCTGTTATTCGCATTTCACTGCCAGATCTAAAACATGATACTTCACTTGATGGCTTCGACTTCTGCAAAATCATTTATCGAACTAACTTGCAGAATCCAAAAACACATGTTACTTGCTTGAATTTCGTTTTGCGATGGAGAGCCATGTCTTATCCTGGTAAAGTAATTTCTTGTAGAGATTGTTTATATCAGCCTGGAATAGAGCCACAGGTGTCTTGGATGTTTCTATCATGACACAGTATCTGTTTTGGCGATATTATTTGTGGTATGCATTTTTTTTATCCCCAATGTCCAGTCGGAAAAATGTGCAGTGTCCCAACATTGATGGCTGTGATCTCTAGTGTCAATTGAACTGTCAAAGTGTCTGATATTCGAAACCACATAATGAATGGCGTTCATTTTTTTTGGTAGTGATAGATTTTTAAGGACTTCCTAATCCATGGCTATCTTCTAAGATTTTTTGATGTGCTAAACCTCAGTATCCCAGGCATTAGTAGTGGACTAACGAGTAAGTCCTTACCCACTATGTTGACCATTTCTGTTGTGATTTGTCTTGAGGGCCATACAAGTGTATTTCTTATTTTGGTCCATTTAAGGATTTTTTTTTCTTGTTGGAACTTTCAAAGGGCATATCCTGCAATGTTGTTAGTGACATATGTGTCTGTAGTGTGGCTTTTCTAATGGGTAAAGAAATGAAATTTTAACAATATGTTTTTCTTTTGTGTGAATTCGTTTTTTTTTTTTTTTTTTTTTTTTTTTTTTTTTTTGTCTACTTGATTTCAGTTTCTCCCTTCTCCGAATATTTATCCTCGTCTTACATATGAAGTATGAGCATTCTGTTCTTTGGAAACTTGTATGTCAAGATATTGACCATTTTGGCTTCTGAATGGATATTCCACTTTGAATTGTATTAATAGATTTAATATCGTCAATGAATGTCTGTATACTCTTTGAAAGGGCCATGCTGTTTGTGATAATAGGCACGCAGTTAATTTTAAGTCTGGTCTTCTCCTTCACGAGGCTCAATACTACACAGTATTCTAGAAGTTTTATTCCTGCAGTGACCAAGTTGTGGAATGATCTTCCTAATTGGGTAGCTGAATCGGTAAAACTTCAAAAGTTCAAACTTGCAGCAAATGATATCATGGTGAACAGGCTGACATAAGTCTTTTTATAGTTTATATATGAAAGATCTGTTTTGATGTTGTTACTGTTTTTGAAATATTTTGTTTTAATTGTTCATTATTTCTCATATCCTTTATTTATTTCCTTCTTTCCTTTTCCATGTTGGAGCCCTTTGGCTTATAGCATCTTGCTTTTCCAACTTGGGTTGTAGCTTAGCTAGTAATAATAATAATAATGATAATAATAATAATATAGAAATATTGAGCTCAGAGCATTGTAGACGCTACGTGTTTCTTTTCCAAGTGTGTTTGAACTACTAATTTAATAGCAAAATTAGCTTTGTTAATGTTCAGAATTCCGTGACACTGTTATTGCACTCAGTTTTCTTCTTTTAATATTCCAAAGACATCATTACCTCACCACCTCCCACCCACAGGTCGTGTGGCCTTCGTTGAGAGTTGGTTTGGCCTTGCATAGTGCATTGGCTCTACCATCTGGACCACTATATATGAACTTTAATGTTGAAGTCATATTTTTTTTTATTATTTAATATTCTCGTTTCTGTAATAACTTATATTTTTTATTTGCCTTCATTTTATGTTAGTCAGGTTTACTGCACAGCTAGCATATACAGCTTTGACTCTGAGCTTGCACCGAACTATAAGGGAAAGCTAGGTATGACATTTCCTTCTTTTCTCGACCTTATTAATCCCACTGAATAGCAGGG
>NC_090726.1:134906017-134931017 GCF_036898095.1 Palaemon carinicauda | reverse complement strand
AATGGCTACTGATGACTCAGCAGGTAGACCTATACGCTCCCTTAAATGACTATCCTTAGGTCACAAAGATGGTGAGGTTACAGACACTTGAAGAAATTATCGAGCTTCAGCGGGATTCAAACTACAGTCCGGTGATCGCTAGGCAGGGAAGTTTCCAATAGGCCACCATTAGGCGTATTAAAAAAAATCCGATTTACTGAGTAGAAGTTGGAATTATGAGGCAAAACAATTGGAGAATTTTGAGGAATAGTAATGAAAAGGCAAACTTTAACAAATTTCATGAAACTGAAGTAAACTAAAAGAGAAATTTTAATGCTCTACAAAACATTAAAATAATGTAATAAAAAGAATAGGGAAAGTAAACGGTAAGAGAATAAAAAAAGGATTATTTATATAATGGAATTTTAGCGAAGATAATCTGAATACATTCCATATTACCAGGTCTTTTATGAGCCTGGAGTACCTCATATGACCAAAAGCAAGACAATAACTCTATTCAGCTGTACTGTTGTTATTGCTCAAG
The DNA here is from genome assembly GCF_036898095.1 of Palaemon carinicauda. Taxonomy (NCBI): domain Eukaryota; kingdom Metazoa; phylum Arthropoda; class Malacostraca; order Decapoda; family Palaemonidae; genus Palaemon; species Palaemon carinicauda. Next base: position 134,930,494 of record NC_090726.1, on the reverse strand, counting down.
TTAGTTTACCACGGTCGTAAATTCCTGCAACAATAATTGTCGGGGAAAAAGGCCTTGGGATATTCAAGGCTCTGCAAATTTTCATCACCATTAGGCGCAGTTACGACGACCTGTATTTTATTTAATATCTTTGAGAGTTCTTTGTTCATTTTCGGACGGCTAGTGAAGCGGTGTTAGTTTTGTTCGTTCGATTTATAGAAGTGTGTCTTTGAAAGAGCCTCGGTTATTATAACTGATCTATTGTGTAACCGAAGTACATTATTCGATTTAAGAATAGAGAAAAAAATCAAATAGAGAATTTACGAGTAATAAAAACGCAATACGATGGTTAGGAGCAAGCAGGATTTAAGAACCTTTAAGAACTTTTTTTTTTTTAATCACTTTATTCCTTGATTCAAAGCTATTTCTAATCAGCACGATCTCTGCATGCATTGAAATTTTACTTGTGCTTAATTTACGCTCAACTGAGAACACTTCATGGAAAACAGTTCATTGATGTTCAAACTTGAGAAAGTGAAACTTTTATATATACATGCAAATCAATCTAACACGTGTCCAAATAGTCATCTTTATTCTCTGATCTTTAGGAAAGTGTCCTCATTATGCACTTAAGAAATTAGGTGAGAACACAGGTGTAAAACATTGTTGCCCGAAGTCATTTTCGATAGGCGCTCGCACGCGCACACATAAATTTACCACTGGTGCCCATTTGCAAATTGTTAATCGTATTTAGTTGGTTAGGCAGGCAATAAGATGAGTGTTCAGAGGATCTAACAAACGCTAGTCAAGATCTGTATTTCATTCAATATTTCAGTTAAAGGTAGAAAGTTAAAAATCCATATCCTTACACACACACATTATATATGTACTGAATGTATGTATATTCTGTTGATGTATGTATGTATGTATATATGTATAGTATTTATATATATATGTATATATACACACATATATACTGTATATATATATATATATATATATATATATATATATATATATATATATATATTTATTTATATTTTGTTCGTCAATTTTACTTTATAAATACTTTTCTCAATGACCTAATAACCTCTTGAAGCCCTTACACATGTTTTTGCTCATACACATGCGCACACATATATATATATATATATATATATATATATATATATATATATATATATATATGATATATATATATATATATATATATATATATATACAGTATATATATATGTATATATATATATATATATATATATTTATGTATACATATATATATATATATATATATATATATATATATATATATATATATATATATATATATATATATGTATATATATATATATATATATATATATTTATATATATTTATATATATATATATATATATATATATATATATATATATATATATATATATATATACACATTCATGAAAGGATGAAAGAAAGCAGAATGAGGACGGAAAATGTACGTGTAAAATATATGGTAAATGAAGTTTGGAAAGGTTGATGTGTGCCGTTTGCATATAAACAAATGTTACTGTGTTGATTGGGTTTTTTTAATAGAAGCTGTAAAGGCTTTAATATTAAAGCGTATATAAGGAGAGAACGTTAATATTGAAAGACCATGTAATTTTCAGCAATAGAAAAGTTATGAAGGCAAATTTAGGCAGTAAATGCTGGTATGCATCTTTGAAGATTAACAGTGTTTGATATCTATAAAATATTTGGGAATAGGTTTAACATAGGATGTTTTAATAAGATAAGAAAATAGTCATAGAATAAATAAAGTAAGGATAGTACCATAATCTCTGCCAAGTGTATGGAGATAGGGAAGATTACATACAGTATCAGATTTTTGTTATATCTCCTTTGCTGTAAATGTAGTATTGATGTAGAATGAAAAAAAGGACAAGATTTGTGTGATTATGGTTGAAGAGGAAAAATGTCTAGGACATGACAAAGGAATTCATTTTGGTGGAAGAGATTGATTATAGAGTTTGGAGGCAATGTGTTCATTTGTAGAAAATTGAACGGTTGATTGGTGAAAAGGAATTATAATTTAGCAATGTTATATGGAAGGATGGGATGACCAAATAAGCCCTGGATAAACAGACAGAAGTAGTAAGATCTTTATAACCAGAAGCAAAATATTGCTTTTAAGATAGGGATGTTTAGTAGTGTCCAAGCACTGCCAATGATACTTTTAAACGGGTTTGAAGCAGATAATATATTCTGCCACTAATTCAGGCTCTAGCAATTATTTTTAGACAAGGTTTCCATTGCCGTGGATTTTATCCCTAGCTCAGACCACGTAAACAATCGACTCATCGCCAGTTAGATAATTAATTCTTTAGGCCAATAACAGTAGGATCAGATTTAATGAGAGATGTCTTGATTGGAAACCTATGTATTTCACGTGTGAGCTGAGATTCATGACCAGTATACATCGAAATTCCATTGAATACACATACACACACACACACACACACATATATATATATATATGTGTGTGTGTGTATATATATATATATATATATATATATATATATATATATATATATTATATTTATTTATATATATATATATTTATTTATTTATATATATATATATATATATATATATATATATATATATATATATATATATATCTTTTTGAGTGGGGATAACTTAATGTGGTGAAAGGATTTGCGTATCGCCATGATCAGCAAAGCTGTACTAGTCAGGGACACCTATACTACGTTGGTTTGCTGTGAGCGATCAGACAAAAGTTCTTACCATCACCAGTCTGCAGTGGCCAGCATGGTGATGAAAACTGGCCAAACCCGAGACATGAATAAAGACATGTCTGAAGTCTTTGTCTTACAGTAGACTAGAAACGGCTGCATTTGTTGTTGTTGTGAAATTGCTTGCAACTGTATTGCTAGTTCAGAACAACAAGACGTTACAGAAACTAGCGAAACAGTTGAAACTAGAAAAGCACTGAAAGAGCAGACCACCGCCACGGCAGCTTATCTCTAGAAACCAACTTGCCTTCCCCAGAATTAATTTGGACCGTAGGCGCATTTGAAGTCTGTGTGACAACCATGAGCGAAATTGGTGTTAAGATTAGGGTTAAATCGGTCGACCATTTGCTTGACCTTGACCTTTGACCTAGGACTTTCAAAATTGAATCTCTTCTACGTCTCAACATAACAATTAACCCCTGAAAGTTTCACTACTCTGAGTAAATTTGTGGCCAGAAAGTTGTTCACAAACAAACAGACAAACGGGGGCGAAAACACAACCTTCTCCCAACTTCGGTAGCGGAGGTAAAAAAAAAAAAGTCCAGTTATTGAAAGTGAATATTATAATTGGAAGATATTATGTTCATGAAAGTAAAAGAAGAAACATTTTTAATGAGGAAATAAGTATAAAACAGTTACTGAGTAGATAAAGCAATTAAGGCAGGAGAATCATACCATATGTTATGATGTAGAAGATGCCGTGAATTGGATGTTGAAAGAATCTCCCCTTAGAAAAGTAATGAAATAAGGATGTTAAATGTTCATCAAGAAATGAAACTAAGAAAAATGGATTTATTTGAAATCCCTTTTCTGTAAGGAGACTCCATGATAAGGAGGTTTGAAATACTTAGAAATGAATAGGAAATCATAGTTGCCAATGAGTAATTAGAAGGAAACAGCCTTCTAAGAATGAGCCGCAATACTCTATACTCAAAAGCTCTTGTGTAAAGATGAAAACGCTTGAAAGGGTTAAGGGCGAATCCCAGATGGACGAGTGAGTAGCTGTGGGAGAGCAGTAGGGAAGGGGGTGAATGTGTCAGCAGGCATTTGGTCCCGTCCGTAATGACACAGTTAATAGCAGGTACGTCCATAATGACATATCCCGGCGGGGCTGTGATGTATTGAAATGACAACATTCATCTTATACAAGCCTCACTTATGTGGGTATCGTAGCTTCCTCAGTTTCTCTCTCTCCTTCTCGCTCATTGCGTCTCGGCTTCTCGTTTGGCGCCATATTCATTACGTTTACCCAATACGGGGTTACGTTACTAGGTATTAAAATCAAGTTCATTTTTTCGTAAATGTTTCCTAGGAAAGACTTCAAATTATGGAGCTATTACCGTCGGTCTTTAATGTAATGTGGTATCTATTCAATTAACATTTTTTTTCTTACCATTTGGAAATGAAAAACCTTTGGACTTTTTGTGTGACAAACTCTAGATTGAGATTTACACTCTTGACCTGTTCTACCCCCCCCCCCCCAAAAAAAAAATAACCGCTAAGCTTGAAGAATTCTTTCTTAGTCTCCTTTATTTTATCAGTCTCCTCTTTGAGGATGAATGGTCATCATTTTCTTCAGGTTTAGTTTAATTTCATCCGTTAAACCGGGGTATACATTTGTTTTTCGACCATCCTTTCGAATAAACTCAAAATAAATCAATCCTGTTGCTTATTTCTCATTGAGGGACGTAGTTTTTTTGTTTGACTGATACTGTATAAAACCAAAAGTCGACGCTACATCTCTATTCATTTCATTAACTCGTGGTCGGCATCGTTGTTAATAGAAAAAATAACTTGCTGACATTTGAATTATAAAAAATCTATATTAAATGGATTTTCCCAGAATATGAAATCCATATTGGACAAACTAAAGAAGATCGAAGTGAAGTAAAGAGTTGCAACGTACAGCTAAAACCAATTAATGGATATATTAAAACAAAGAAGAAATGGTTATGTATAAATAACCATGGCTTCAATCTTTGTTTAAATGATTGAATTCAACTTTCTGTGTAGTCAATATTTCCCATGAAATGACTGAGCAAATAACTCGCCAGTTTACATTTCTCAGTTCCTGTATTTGTTTGTAGAGGCTCGACGTGTGGTTGTTTGCATTCTCAATTTTATTTTCCTATTCTCAAGTTACTTGGAAGATGAGGAGTAAACGTCATCACTTAGATTGTAATGGGACGAGATTGTTTTCTGAATTGACAATAATTTATTTGATAGTTTAAGCCGTTTGGCTACATCAGTATGAATATTATCTTTGTAACTTTCAAAATAAACATAAGAGAAACAAAGAGTGCCTATAAGTATAACGGTTATGTTAATTAGTGAGTTAAACCTGCTTGTAGATTATCTGTAAAATTCTTTCCTCTGTTAAATTTTCTTTTTATTGTTCTCTCCCTTTTAATATTTGTATTAGAATCCCATTTTAAGTATCCATCTCCAGCTGATTTGGCAGGCCTTGAGGTTTTTATACCTGCCATGTCTTGTTTAACTAGGGAATGTCTTAATTACTTCTTGGGATTCTGATTTTCCAAACTCTGTTGTCAAGGTTCATAATGTTGTTCTCCAAATTAGATTTTTTTTATATTATTATCATGAATAGTTTTAGTTTATTTTGGCGATGTGATTTTAAGATATGAAATTGTCAAATATAGTGTTAAAATTTTCATTGATTTTAGTCTAAATTTCTTGATATTCAGTATCATGCTTTCAAGTATGTCATTGTTTTTCTTGCAAAAACTCCAGAGTATTCTTTTCAACTATAGATAGGTACAGTTCTTCATCTAAAGGTCGAAGAACATACACTCACCATTGATTCTCCTCGCTAAAAAATGTTCTTGCCACACTCTTATTGCTAGGGTTGTTACCGCCTGGGAGTCGAGTCCCGCTCAAGCTCGATAGTTTCTTATGCTGTCTGCAACCTCCCCATCCTTGTGAACTAAGGATGGGGGTGTGGGGAAGCCTATAGGTCTATTTATTGAGTCATTAGCAGCCATTGCCTGGCACTCCCTGGTCTACCTTGGGTGGAGAGGGAGCTTGGCGCTTATCAGTCTCTAGGGCATTGCCCTGCTAGCGAGGGTATTGTCACTGTCTTTTGCCCCCGCCATTCATGAGCGGTCTTTAAGCGTTTTTGACCCCGAGATATTTAGTTATCTTTTCATTTTGTGAGGGACCTCCGTGCTATGCAAAGAAACTGACATATTTCATATGTTATTTTTAAAGAAAACTGGTCAGACCTCTATATTGGCAGTAAAACTGTTGGAGAAGCTGTTTAAAACCAACAGTGTACTTGTCATAGTGTGATTTTCAACTACGAAAATAACTGGAATTAATACCAATCGCCATTCCATGAACTAGAGGCTCTCTTATGGTTTTTAGATTTTTTTTTTTATCTGTGGAAATTATTGAAATCTGAACAAAGGGTAACATTGCTTTCTTAGTCCATTTAATCGGGAATTGCACGCATTAATTATAAAAGAACCAAGTTTAACCTAAGGAGACTTGCAGCTTTTATAAATTTATTAAGAAATATTATGATTAAATTATAAACAAATCTACTTTTATTAACCCTTCCACATCTGAGGTGAACAGAGTTAAAATCTTCCATCGTAGGGTATAGCATATTTATCACACTGTCACTCCCTCTTTAGCTACTGATTATGAACTATTCTCAGTTGACGTTCTTACGATTAGTCATTCCCCTTCAAGAAAAATAAATTTGCCGCTAACTGAAACAGAGGTATAGAAAGGTTTAGGAAGGTAATGAGGAAAAACTCTGCCAAAACCAAGACTTTTTGTGTTGCTGATATTTTGCTGTAACCCTGCTCTGTGATTTGCTCTACATATAAAAATCAGTGTACTTGATGAACCGGAATGCCCGTATTTAATGATACTTAGCATACCTTTGGCCTGAAGCTTAACTTTTCTTAGTAAAGAAAAAAAAAACTCATCATTTAACATTGCTATAAAATAATGGTATTGATTCTAAATGCTTCTCACCTTTAGTTCTGCCACTGCTAGAGCATTGTTCCGCGTTTTTCAAAAGCGCTTCTTGGCATATCAAAAGCACAGCAAACATTGCTGATATATTACTATCAAAAGCACGGCAGATTATTAAGTCAAAAGCGTGTTTTATCACTCACCTCAAAGTCCGATTGCTCAAACGTTCATTAACGATCGCTCACCTCTTCCGTTAGCCTGATGATATCATCTGTATGTAAGTATATTCTTCTTGCACCTCAATACAGGCTTTTTCTTGCAGTCCTTTATAAAAATATTTATATAAACATATTTGTCATGCTAAAACTAATACATACATCCATAAAATCAGTTTATTTAATAAAATATTCGCCTTACACCTCGATTTATTACAGTCTTGTATTTGCCCTGAGTTTGTCATCTAAACTCTTCATATAATTTTGTCTAGTTATTTCTCCTGAAATATATTTTGTAGTGGGATATAGGATACTCGTTCCTGTATTGTTTAGGTTTCCCCATTGTTACAGACTTACTGAGACTCCTCATCTTTATGCAAGTATTACTCTGGAGCTTCACTTGAACGTCAAAGAATGCATATATAGATGGATGGGATGTGTAAAAATTTTCATTAAAATGATCATGAAAAGATTCCTCCGCATTGCTTGTAGGCTTGGTATGTGAGGAGATTTCAGCCCAAAGCACTGGAGGAGATCTTGAGTTTATTGATAAATTGTGTAATTGTCAACAAGATAGTCCGCAAAACTGTACATCTTTATTCTTTTGTAAATCATTAAGACACACTAAACGAAACTTATGAAAATAGCGAGTGAAAAGGGATTAATTTTAATGTGCTTTTTTAACTGCATTATGTGTGACTTTTGAACTCTTTTCAAATCCGCGCTGTTGTAGTGCGCCCATAACTGTTTGTCGTTTCCTTTTAACGAATAATTGTGATTCTGATTTCAGCTAAAGCTGTTTGATTTCATGGTTTTCTATATGCTATGTTAACAGGAAATTCCACTGAAACTTTTTAATTGTTTTCTAAAATAGAGCACTTTACTTGCTTATCATCGCATCAGCTTAGACCTTCTATTTTAGGTTATCGTACTACCTAAAAGTATCAGCGTTATTTACATTGAGAGTATATCCATAAAATGGCATTTGAGAGCCACAGCTGTCTACTAATATATGCGAATGATAAATTTTTTTATCCTTATCAGACATGAGAGTAGTTATTTAACTCATAAGCATTTGTGCGTGTGGGAGAGGAGTGGGTTCAGTCTTTTGTTGAATATTAGGGTATCTTTTTATTCTAATATTTATATCAGGCAGAATGTCGCTTAAAATAATGATTAGGCATGTTGAGCAGTTGGTTTAACCTTTATTAGACTAGAGACAGTTGATTTGGAATATTGAAGTAAATGATTGGCCAAGTCAGTTTTCATTAGAAATTGAAGAATTCGGCCTTACAGAAAGTTAATAAATACATGAGATCCATTTGACCGGACTTACGTATACATACATACATACATACATACATACATACATACATAAAGGCATGCATATATATATATATATATATATATATATATATATATATATATATATATATATATATATATATATAAATCCCTTTCTGATTGGGGATACCTTAATGTAGTGAAAGGGATTATGTACCGCCATGATTAGCAAAGCGTTACTACCTAGAGCCAGCCATGCTTTGCTAGGCTTGTTTGCTGTGAGCGATCAGACTAAAGTGTTCCACTATCACCAATTTGCAGTGGCCAACGTGGTGATGAAAATTGTTCAAATCCTATACATGTATAAGGACAGGTCTGAGGCCTTTTTCCTGCAGTGGACTAGAAACGGCTGCATTTTTCGTTGTTATGTAATTACACACACACACACACACACACACACATATATATATATATATATATATATATATATATATATATGTATATATTTATATGTATATAATGTGTGTGTATGTATATATATGCATATGTACTGTATATATAGATATACATATACGGTATATATACATATACATATACATATATATATATATATATATATATATATATATATATATATATATATATATATACTGTATATATGTGTGTATACATATATGTATGTTTGTTTATCTATTAATTAATAATATTAATGACCTCGTACAGATTTGAAAAGAAGAGTTTTAGGTCATATTTGGATCAATAATGAGGTGAATGGCGGTTGCATCATGTAACCCCCCAAAAAAAGACCGTCACTTTCTTGTCTTCATTTATGAAAAATGGATAAATATCTTGATAGATGCAAAAAGGGTTTTAAATGTAAATAAAGCATTTCGTAATTTGGAATTATACGAGAACTCATGGAACCATTTCTAATCAGCTCACGAACCTTTTTTTCTCGTTAATGACCGTTGGCAGCCTTGGAGGGTACCTCTGACCAGTCAATAGCCTCTGACCATCTGCTTCGTAATGAGCTTTCATGGCCCGGTTGCACTATAATGACTTTGACATCGTCATTAAGCCGATGATCTCTGAGATAATTTGATAATTTGTGCTGAGTTTTATATGCAAATGGAAGTCTGTTTCATCAAGCATACGGTATCTTTTTAAGGATTCCAAATCTAAAGTGAATTTTACTTTCCTAAGTTTTTTGTGGACTTGAACAGTAAAATTCGCTTAACATCTGTAATATTAATACATATTTTTATACATTCTACTTACTTGATATTTTCTTTGTGTTTATTTTTTAAGAAGATTTCCTCGTTTTGACATTCAAAAGCTTTCTTAATTGTAACTAACGCTGTTTGCGTTTGTACGTTATATCTTACTTGCTATATCGTATTATTAAGCATGAGAATTATGGTAATTCCGTATTCCATTCTCGTAGCTATTTATATCATGTTTTAATATTCATTTGATATTATCATGTCTTTCTTTTTTGTGGTTGGAAAGTTAGTATTTAATGGATTGGCTGTATTAAAAAAATTCAATGAATCTGTAACTGTTAGCTAACCATGTCGTTCTTATTGTCCTTCGCTTCAATCTCTCCTCTTGTAATTAGAATTTAGTGGATGTTTAATGGAAATATCTCAGCCCCTCATCAAATTTAGTTTGTACCCTAATTTTGTCACTAAATATCCCAAGTGATAATAAAACGTAATGGGGAAGTTTGTACTATGAGAAACATATTGCAATTTGGTCAAATAAAGAAATGAGAATCTATTAAAAACCGCCATATTTCCAAAAACTCATCCAAGGCTCAACTGCTTCCTGTAATTTTGATCTATTGCGTCAAACCTTGAAGTTAATCAAAAGCAGACCAATTTTATGCGCTAATTCCGTTGCGTGAAAGATTGCTTTTGTTTTTGTTTCGTAATCTAAGGTTTGATAAGTCTTTAATACTGGAAAATGACACTATGTTCTGTTAAATCAACAATATACTTTTGTTTTTACTACGTTCACCGGGAAACAATTTATCAAAATCAATTATCCCAGATGCATCTTTTTGAGAATCATTGCCGATTATCGTAGAAAAAAATTCCAAAAGGATTACAGAACGTGGACAGAAAGCTTCAAGTTTTGCCATACAGTAACATCTCAAAAGAGGAAATTATGAATCCATAGATAAGTCATAAGATATTTCTCAGGTGTAGTTATCGCTCCATACATGTATATTATTGTAGATTTGAAAGATAAACTTTTAACGACAAGCAATATACTAATATTCAATTATTAATATAGACTTTATTTGCCCGAAGTTCTGATTTTCAGTCCCTGCGCTTGCTCGATCTTTTGAGTACGTATTTGAAGTAATAATCTTATTCCATCTTGGGAATAATGGCCACCAGTTGAGATACTACCACTAGAGATTTATGGGGTCTTTTGACTGGCCAGACAATACTACATTGGATCCTTCTCTCTAGTTACGGTTCATTTTCCCTTTGTCTACACACACACACACACACACACACACACACACACACACTGAATAGTCTGGCCTATTCTTTATATATTCTCCTCTGTCCTCATACACCTGATAACACAGATTACCAAACAATTCTTCTGCCCTAAAGAGGTTACTGCACTGTAATTTCCCTTGGTAAGGGTAGAAGGGAATCTTTAGCTATGGTAAGCAGCTCTTCTAGGAGGACACTCCAGAATCAAACCATTGGTTTTTAGTCTTGGGTAATGGCATAGTCTTTCACTGTCTTGGGTTAGAGTTCTCTTGCTTGGGGGTACACTCAAGCACGCTATTCTATCTTATATCTCTTCCTCTTGTTTTGTTAAAGTTTTGTTAGTTTATATAGGATATATTTATTTTAATGTTGTTACTCTTAAAATGTTTTATTTTATAAATAGCCCAGTGAGAAAAAGGAACAAGGAAGAATAAAATATTTTAAGAACAGTAACAACATTTAAATAAATATTTCCTATATAAGCTATGAAAACTTTAACAAAACAAGAGGAAGAGAAATATAAAAGAATAGTGTGCTTGAGTGTACCCTCAAGCAAGAGAACTCTACCCCAAGACAGTGGAAGACCATGGTACAGAGGCTGTGGCACTACCCAAGACTAGAGAACAATGGTTTGATTTTGGAGTGTCCTTCGCCTAGAAGAGCTGCTTACCACAGCTTAAGAGTCTTTTCTACCCTTACCAAGAGGAAAGTAACCACTGAACAATTACAGCGCAGTAGTTAACCCCTTGAACAAAGAAGAATTGTTTGGTAATCTCAATGTTGTCAGGTTTACGTAAGAGGACATAGGAGAATCTGTAAAGAATAGGCCAGACTATTCCGTGTATGTGTAGGCAAAGGGAAAGTGAACCGTAACCAGAGAGAAGGATCCAATGTAGTACTGTATATCTATATATCTGTCTATATTCATCTATCTATATATATATATATATATATATATATATATATATATATATATATGTAGTGTGTGTGTGTGTATGTATATATATGTGTGTGTGAAATGTAATAACAGCTCATCGTAGCCGATGACAGCATTTAAAGTTCTTCAGGAGGTACTGTATGTAGTATGGCGAGTTCTCAGATGTGATGCTAGTTCTCAAGATTATATTACTCTCATAGCAGTTTTTCTGTCATCTATCAAGATCATACCATTCACTTAACTGATATACTAATATATGTAATTCTTACAGAAGCATTATGTACCTTTATCTTTGCGAAATGAACCAATTATTCATCTTGCATTCTTTATTTAAACATTTTCTTCTTCCAGATATACTTTTAAAACTTTGGTTGCCACCAAGTCACTTTAAACCAACCGTAACACAACTTTTGGTGTCTTATATTTTTCAATCGGTTGACTGCCTTCATTGCACACAGAACAGTCGCTTCTACAACCATTCTTAACCTCATGTTAACCTTTTTCTGGTATCATGTTTGATCCCAGACAACCACCTGCAAGTTCTCCCAGCTGTAAATGGGTATCAGCATCTGTTACCTAAGGTCAAGGAAAGAGCTAGGGTCAAACAAAGAACTGGTGTCCAGCAACCTGAGCCATTAAGACTTGCTGATAAAGTATAGGGCTGATTTTTTTCTTCTGTCATCCCTTCAAGGGTAAAAGGTGTATTGTGAATATTTATATGTGTATGTATATATATATATATATATATATATATATATATATATATATATATACATACATATATGTATATATATACATATATATATATATATATATATATATATATATATATATATATATATATATATGTGTATATATATATATATATATATATATATATATATATATATATATATACATTTTTATATTTTTTAGTATCGCATGAAATTCGCTCTTTCACACATAAAGCCACGTATGTTTTTTAAGTTCAAATATACCTTACATTGGGAATAAGACCCAAAAGACAATAATGTGTGATAGTTGCATGTACCCTGGACAGGATCCAACCAATGTCTTTTGATCATAATACAGATGTTGACAGTTAACTTGAATGTTCGAATTTTGGCCAACATAGATGCATCCATCATATATAATTCTCTTATGAGTGCTATTTCCAATTTATATATATATATACATATATATGTTTGTATATATATATATATATATATATATATATATATATATATATATATATATATGTATGTATGTATGTATATAGATATGTATATATATGTATATATATATGTATATATATACATATATATATCTATATATATATATATATATATATATATATTTATATATATATATATACATATATATATATATATATATATATTTATATATATATATATACATATATATATATATATGTATATGTTGTATATATATAATATATATATATATATATATATATATATATATATATATATATATATTCAGAATTTAAGTCACAAATATACATTGCATCCATTCTACCTTGGAAATAGCACTCATAAGAGAATTATATATGATAGATGCCGCTACATTAGGCAAATTCGAACCTTCAAGTTAACTGTCAATATCTGTATCATGATCAAAAGACATAGGTTAAATCCTGTCCAGGGTAGTACTACCGCTAGAGTGTTATGGGGTCCTTTGACTGGCCAGACAGTACTACATTGGATTCCTCTCTCTGGTTACGGCTCATTTAGTTTTTGCTGACACATACACAGATTAGTCTGCTCTATTATTTACACATTCTCTTCTTTCCTCATACACATGACAACACTGAAATTACCAAACAGTAGAGGTTAACTACTGCACTGTAATTGTGTAGGGGCTGCTTTCCTCTTTGTAAGGGTAGAAGAGACTCTTTAGCCATGGTAAGCAGCTCTTCTAGGAGGACACAAACCATTGTTCTCTAGTCTTGAGTAGTGCCGCAGCCTTTGTACCATGGTCTTCCACTGTCTTGGGGTAGAGATCTCTTGCTTGAGGGTACACTCGGGCACACTATTCTATCTTGTTTCTCTTTCTCTTGTTATTTTGAAGTTTTTATAGTTTATATAAGAAAAATTTATTTTAATGCTATTGTACTTAAACTTTTCTTGTAGTTTATTTCTTTATTTCCTTTCCTCATTTAGCTATTTTCTCTGTTGGAGCCCTTGGGCTTATTGCATCCTGTCTTTCTAACTAGGGTTGTAGCTTAGCAAGTAATAATAATAATGATAATTATAATAATAATAATAATGATGATGATGATGATGATGATGATGATGATGATGATGATAATAATATCATCACAATCAATCAATCATCATCCGTTACAAAGGCCTCAGACATGTTATGGTCTTTTTCATTACCACACTGGCTAGTGCGGATTGGTGATGGTGGGAGATTTTGGTCTGATCGCTCGCAGCAAACCAACCTAGTATGATTAATACAACTTTTCTATACATTCATCTCTTCAAAAATAATTTTAATATTATTTTGAAATGAGCTGTAATAGAGAAAAAGGCAAAAAAAAAAATGTACGTTTATGTAACGAAAGAAGCTTATTAAGAGGAAATTTGCTAATACTCAGTTCTAATATTAGTAGTAGGTTGGCTAAGGCACCAGCCACCCTTTGAGATACTACTGCTAGAGAGTTATTGGTTCCTTTGTCTGGCCAGACAAATACTACATTGGATCCCTCTATCAGGTTACGGCTTATTTTTTCTTTGCCTAAACATACACCGAATAGTCTGGCCTATTCTTACCATTCTCCTCTGCCCTCATACACATGACAACACTTGGATTACTAAACAATTCTTCTTTGCTCAAGGGGTTAACTATTTCAATGTAACTGTTCCGCGGCTACTTTCCTCTCGGTAAGGATAGAAGAGAATCTTTAGCTATGGTAAACAGCTCTTCTAGAAGAAGGATATATACTCCAAAATCAAACCATTGTTCTATGGTCTTGGGTAGTGCCATAGCCTATGTACCATAGCCTTCCAATGTCTTGGATTAGATATCTCTTACTTGGGGGTACGCTCGGGTATGCCGTGCTATCTTATTTCTATTTCTCTTGTTTTTTATCAGGTTTTTGTATTCTATATGTGAGGGATCTAATTTAATGTTGTTACTGTTCTTGAAATATTTTCTTTGTATTGTTTATTCTTCTCATGTAGTTTATTTATATCCTTGTTTCCTGTTCTCACCAGGCTATTTTTCCCTGTCGGAGTCCTTGGGCTTATAGCATCTTGCTTTTCCAACTAGGGTTGTAGCCTAGCTTGTGATGATGATGATAATAATAATAATAATAATAATAATAATAATAATAATACATCCAAATAGAATTTCGGCTGAATATAGTTTTCCACACTTCTGTGTTAGGTCTCAGGCTTTTCCATAACCCCCTTGGTGATCCCCACCCGCCTTAACTGTGATATGTTTCATTCGAAAGCATCAAGTTGCCTAGTCTGTCGGCCTATGCTACCCTGCAATCCTTTCGCAATCTCCAAGTAGCTGTCATCAGTGTGTCACACTTGATTGATGATCTCCCCTTAGCCAGAAGTGAATGTGCCGAAGCAGTGCCAAAAGGAAATGCCTACATGAGTCTGTTTCCTTTACGTAAAGGCGATCATTAGGAGGCGTAACCAGTGCAACAACTACTCCGAGTTTCGTAAATAAAACGGAGCCAAGTTTTCGAAATGGGTTCCTCGAACTACCTTGTTGGGTCTGTTAACAGGAAGCTGTGACGCCATTGGGGAAGCTGCTGGATAGAAATTACAGTTTCGTCTCTGCTCTAATTACTGTTTGGTAATTGAAAGATCATTGCTCGCTGTATCAGAGATTTTTATTTTTTCTCTTACTGATTTGTAATCTATCATTTTTAAGCATTATAGTACGATAAAAAAAAATAATGTCTTGTCATGGTAAAGTCTTAGTTCTGTTTTGGAAGCGTTGTATATCACCTAAGAGTTTGTCGATAGACTTTCAGAATGTGCATAACGTTCCTGTTGCGAGTTTAAAAAAAAAAAATAATCGTTGAAAATAACATAAATGTTGTCCGGAAAAAATGCTATTCGTGAAAATAACATGAATGTTTGCCCCCCCAAAAAAAATAACTAATCTTAAAAAATAACATGAATGTTTGCTGGAAGAAAAACTATTCATAGAAAATAACATTAATTTTGTCGGAAAAAAACTATTCGTAGAAAAATAACATAAATGTTTGCCAGAAAATAATATTCGTTGAAAATAACACGAATGTTTACCGGAAAAATACTCTTCATAGAAAATAAAATGAATATTTGCCTTAAAAACCCGATCTTGAAAAATAACATGAATGCTACCCGGAAGAAAAACTATTCGTATAAAATAATGTGAATGTTTGCCGGAAAAAACTATGCGTTGGAAAATAACATGAATGTTTGCTGGAAAAATACTATTCTTAGAAAATAACATGAACGTTTCCCGGAATATACTATTCTTAGAAAATAACATAAATGTTTGCCGGAAAATATTATTCGTAGAAAATAACATAAATGTTTGCCGGAAAATACTATTCGTAGAAAATAGCATGAATGTTTGCCGGAATATACTATTCTTAGAAAATAACTTGAATGTTTGCCAGAAAATACTATTCTTAGAAAATAACTTGAATGTTTGCCGGAAAATACTATTCGTAGAAAATAACCTAAATGTTTGCCGAAAATGCTATTTGTAGAAAATAACATGAATATTTGCAGGAAAATATTATTCTTAGAAAATAACATGAATTTTTGCCGGAATATACTATTCTTAGAAAATAACGTGAACGTTTGCCGGTAAATACTATTATTAGAAAGTAATATGAATGTTTGCGGGAAAATACTATTCTTAGAAAATAACATGAATGTTTGCCGGAAAATACTATTCTTAGAAAATAACATGAATGTTTGCGGGAAAATACTATTCTTAGAAAATAACATGAATGTTTGCCGGAAAATACTATTCTTAGAAAATAACATGAATGTTTGCCGGAAAATACTATTCTTAGAAAATAACATGAACGTTTGCCAGGATATACTATTCTTAGAAAATAACATGAATGTTTGCCGGAAAATAATATTCTTAGAAAATAACATGAATGTTAGCTGGAAAATACTATTCGTAGAAAATAACATGAATGTTTGCCGGGAAATACTATTCTTAGAAAATAACAGGAACGTTTGCCGGAATATACTATTCTTAGAAAATAACATGAATGTTTGCGTGAAAATACTATTCGTAGAAAATAACATGAATGTTTTCCGGAAAATACTATTCGTAGAAAATAACATGAAAGTTTTCCGGAAAATACTATTAGTAGAAAATAACATGCATGTTTGCCAGAAAATACTATTCTTAGAAAATAACAGGAATGTTTGCCAGAAAATACTATTCTTAGAAAATAACAGGAACGTTTGCCGGAATATACTATTCTTAGAAAATAACATGAATGTTTTCCGGAAAATACTATTCGTAGAAAATAACATGTTTGGCCTAAAAATATTATTCGTAAAAAATAACATGAATGTTCCCCGTTAAAATACTTATTAGAAAATAACATGAATGTTTGCCGAAAAGCTACTATTCGTAGAAAATAACTAATGTTTGTCGGGAAGAAATACTATTCGTTGAAAATGATTTGAGTATTTTCCACACGAAAGAATTCCACAGAATTTTGTCTTAAAATGAGACTAAATAATAAGTCTCCTGGAAGAATCAACATCTCCATGTGCGTTAGATCGTGATGAACTTCGCTGCTCTGAGAAGGTGGAAAATTCTATGCAAAGGAGAACAGAAAATCATTTACATATTCATAGCTTTTGGAAAAGAGGTTTTTAATTATAATGCCTCTTTTCGGAGAGAACGCGTATTAGACCCGACAAAGGGAAGAGGATGAATTTAGTTAATATTATGTTTTTTTTTTTTTACAGAGTTATGATATAAGATTAAATCTAACTATTGTTTAAATGTCTTGCATTTCCTCTTGGTTGCCATATTTTGAAAGTCACGTTATTTCTGGGTTTTTACTTCTCTTTTTTCATACTTTTTTTGTTTTACCTTTTATACTTTATTTTTATTACTATTAATTTTCGTTTTTATTCATATTATTTATTGTTATTTTATAGTATCCTTTTTTCATGACAATTTTGACTTCATAACCCTAAATAATACCCTTTTTTTTTCTTTTTGTGGAGTATCTATTCGCCGCTTTTTATTACATTTTCGATGCCTTCCCCATTTTTACTTGTATTTTCTTAATAGATTATGGATTAGGTACTTATTGGTTCTATGTACCAAGGCAACATCTCCTGTGCCAGTTAATTTTTTTTTTTTTTAACAACAATATTTATAATATTACTTTAAAAAACGCAAGGTGAGTCTGTATTTTTATTTCCGTGTGTGCAAGGTTGATAGTCTCCGTATTAAATTCCAAGTTTAGGATTGCTGCGTTTTGCCTCATTATAGGTAGGGTTTTGTGAACCTGCTTGTTTGACTTCCCTTGATTACTGGTGGTGTTTTTTTTTTTTTTTTTTTTTTTGTAAATGGACGTATTTACGGTAATAATAATCACAATTATAATATTCTTTAGGCTCGTATGTTCATTCTATTGAGCCATGCTGAAACAGTGTGTACTAAAATACGTTATATGATAAGAAATACTGTACAAGATTAAGAAAAATCGTTATATTAATAGATGATTGAACACTAATCACAATGCGAATGTGTGCTACTTTGCTATAACCTGATTTGTACTCGGGGCATATCCCGTTTCTATAGAGAGTTCACTTTGCATGTTGTCAGACTTGGATAATAATAGGTTACTTACATTAATGTTCCAAAAAAAATTTTTTTTTCCAGAACTTAGGTGCTTAATTGCCTTTTTGAGGAAAACCCGTAGGGTATTTATTACTCAGAAAGGGAACAAAACTCGTGAATTTAAAATTTGTTTTACGTACATTCGTTTAACAAATGTAAATTTCGCTCAACAAAGACTTCTCACCATTTTTGCAAATTTTATTGCTGTAGGTGTTACTTCATTAGTTTCGTTTTGTTACTTAATTTTTATTTAAAATAGCATTACTAGTTAATGGAAATGGAATGCTGTAGATTTATTTATCGATCAAACACACGTTTCCTTACATTAAATCCGGAGAGGGACAGGGAAAATAAACAAAAATATTTAAGCTGTGGAAATGTCCGAGACGTAAACGATTATATCTGGCGTTATTGGCGTAAAAGCTAGTGGCTACTTTAGTAAGATTTTGGAGTTTTGGGAACGCAGTGAAGCAATGAATCCCCAAACACTCGAATTGTGAGAGGAGAAGGAAGTTGCCCAAATCCTGAGCCATCTCTTCTTTTCACCTTGCAGCGTCCTGTAATTAGGGCACAGAGTAATTGGTGACCTGAGGCCAAGAGTCGTCGGGTACTTGGGAAGCGCATCTTGGCATCGTGTGTGGCTTGGAATTTCTGTCGGTCTGCGTTTAATACTTTCAAGTGATTGCACGATGGAAATAATGTCATGGAGTCAGCATCTAACGATATTAGTATTTTACTTTTATATCATCTTATTTTACTCAAAATTTTGAGTTCATTAATTTTTTTCTATTTGTAATCCGTTTTGTTCCTTCGTTGAATATTTATTTAAATGAATTGAACTTGCAGTCACGCAAATCGACCCGTGCATTTCAATTATTGTCTTTTTTTTTTTATGTTGAACCGGCGTCACTTTAAAGGGAAATGTTACGGCTGCTAAATGAAGAGGATTATAAGCATGTAGGCCTCGTCTCCAAGAAATACCTTGCATTTTTTCTTCTTATTTTCTTCCATATCTACTAATCTGAGAGGTCTCCTTGTGTCAGAGGGCGTCATGCAAGCAAAGCATGTTCTTCAGCACGTACACAACAACCCCTCTTACGTCATTAGATTGTATTGTTCATTAAAATGCAAATCTAATTGCTGTGGGCCAAACTTGTGACGTAGGCACTGGCAAACATGACGTGAAACACCAGGAGTAAACAGGGCCGTTAATATATGAAGGTGTAATTTTGTACTTCAGTAATTGACTATAAACTTTTATATCTTTTAAACTTATTGATGAGAGAAAAAAGATAGAGGAGATTGTATGCGCAGAAAACACACTTGAGGCTTGCTTGTGGTATTCATTATATATCAGGCGACTGTGTTTATTATTATCGAATATAATTTATGTTATAGTAACAAAAAAAAAAAAAAAATAAAAAAATATCGGTCACAGTATAAGAGAATTCGATCAAATATTTTACGAGATTTGATAAAGAGCGATAGGTAATGAGACAAATATTTGCTGAAGAATTTCAGGAATAACAGAAAAAAGGGTGAAGGAGGGGTCGTTGATAATCTTTTTATACTATCCGGTCTTTGAAATTCTGAATCCAGGCAAGTGTCTTTACGCTGAGCATTTGGTAACATTTACTAATCATATACTAAATTCTTTTTTATCAATAGTCATCCAGCTGTTGATGCATGTCCAGTCCTAACTTTTCATAAACAACAAACAACAGCAACCAGAAAACCGGACATACAATACAACGCAGTAAGTTCAGGTCTTGAGGAATCGTCTCTTGGTACAAAACTTTTTCCCAGAACCGGTTTCTGGCTCTTTTCCCCCGGGAGGTTGCTGGAGGATCTTTTGGCACCTGATTTTAAAGAAACCCATTTGCATGGAGATGATCTATTAAGTGATCTTAAGACATCCACCGGGTATGACCTAGAATGGATGTTCAGTATCCCCACCTGCACGGTATTACCTTTTATTTCTTTTGGCCTCTGTGACCTCTTCTGTTGTGTCACCTGTTGGTTAATCAGTAGGTACTCGGTCCTGTCTTGTCTCTTCCCTTTGTGCTTATAACTATGCTAGTTTTTGGTGTTTGATTTGGCAAGATCTTTGATACCTGCAGTAAAGGAAAAAATGTCTCCCCTGTTTGTTAATTTATGTTGCTGTTAGCTTTATTAGTCTTATCTTAGTATTTAAACATTTAAATTCATATGGTAGAATTATATAGTTATCTTATCGAGTTGTCTAGTTTTTAAAAAGTAGGGAGGGCCACAAGGAAATTAAAAGAAATGTTACACCTCTTTTAAGTTTTTCTTTTAGTTATCGATATTGAGAACTTAGGAATTGAAATTTTCTCTTTTTACATTGATCTTAAAATTAGGTGAAATATCTCTAACGCATAGGATTATAAGTTTAAGGCTGTGCTTGTGCTTGTTTAAATGTATGCATGTAAATACAGTTATGGATTTTTTTATGAAGTGATGGTTAAATAGAGGAAACTTTTTTTTTTCCAACTATACCCATCATGGCAATATTATCTGGCTTAGTTGCACCCAAGGTAATTTAAATATACTCAAGACCTTGGTTGTACTTTTTTAGATGTGAATTACGAGTCTTCTTGTTCATTTTGTCACATTTTCGAAACTCGGATAAACAAGTACAAATACAATTAAAGTACAAATAAAGAAAGCAAAGCTCGTTAGCCACTTTTGGGGGGAACTGCATTCTAGATGTAAGGACTATGTTTCAGCAATAAGGACAATTCTTGCATCATAACAAACATAATTTCTTTATTTCCAGGTGCTGATTATGAAAGAATAGTCTTCAAGTTCTTAGCCAAAGATAGGAGCTCTGCTTTCTACTCCATAAAAGGCTCAAATATTTGCATGTATGTGCGACAGCAGATTTATAAAGTTGTGCAAATAGAGGTCAAAGTTTGCACCTGGGATAAAGGTAAATACCATGTGCTTAGGGTACTTGACATTTCGTAAGGATTTTGTTCCATGGCCTAAAATGTACAGTACTTTTTGAGTATTGATTTCTGGTTGTAATGTTCTGTTATCAGCTTAAGAAAAACACACTTTTATTTTATCTGGGTATTAATCCAATGCAGAAATCCAAAGAGAATAACCAAAGCAAGTTAAAATATTTATTGACAAAATAAACACGAAGTGATATGATTTGATGCTGGAAATAGGATTGGGATTCAGTCTTTAAGTATGAAAATTGTAATTTATTATTCGGAGTTTAGGTAGCATACCCTAAAATTGCGTTTGAGATTTTAGATTATCATAGTAGATTTATTTCTATATCTTTTAATTCTGTGCTATCCACAATCATATAAAGTTCCCAACTAGCTTATTACATCTTTGACAACAATCCCAACCAATACATTTGTCCCCTTGCTGTGGCAGTAAATTCTGACCTGTCATTTATTTTTATGGTCCACGATGAAGTTGTTTTACTCTACGAGTGTTTTTTCAGTTATCTATTGCTCTAACTGAAATTGGGTATACCAAAGAACTGTTTCTTAGCCACCTTCATAATATGGCTGTCAAGCACTTTGAGATTAGATCATTGAAATCCGACTTCAACCTTGCAGATTTTAGATCGATAGTCTATTGATTAGTAATCTGAATTTGATTTTGATATATTCTGTCTTTGTGTAATCAGGTTAAATCTGAATAGATAATGTATATGCTATCCAAATTTTGGTTTTTCTTTCTTTATATAGGTGAAGCTCGTACCATCGCATTGCTTTTATTTGCTGTCATTAAGGCTTATACCAACTTTTATTGAAAAAGACTGTTCTATTAGTTCAAGGGTTATGCCATTCATGATAATCTATAAGATTGTTTTAGATTAATTTCTTTAGCTGGTAATGAATAAAAACACTCGCTTTACTGGAAATAAGAAAAGCTTAAATTTAAATCAATGTGAATTAATTATTACGCATATTCGCTAGATTTTGATAGACGAGTAGGAAAGACGCGTGACAAGTAAATATACCTTGTAAGGAAGAGGTCTTCTTAAGTAATGAGAAGACGAATTTGAGCATTGTTTGAGAGAACGGCAGGAGTGGGAGGTATTTAAGTCTGGTATTTGCAGAGCTGCTTTTATATATTAGCCTTTCTTAAAAGTAGTATTAGCTTTTCACAAATATAGTTTGAAATCTCTCTCTCTCTCTCTCTCTCTCTCTCTCTCTCTCTCTCTCTCTCTCTCTCTCTCTCTCAATTGATATATTTTCGCGCTGCTGATACATAGGTGTGTACTAGGTGTATGCAACGTATTATGAAATATTTTATGCTACATGTTGAATTACTAAGATTCTAATTAAGATGAATATATTTGTCGAAATTTTAAAAATATGTGTTGTATATTTACATGTAAAAGTTTAAACTTAATATTTTTTTTACAGAATCGTTTAGTATTATTTATATTCAAATTGCGATTTGTTCTGACACGAATACAAACCCTCGTTCTTTTACAAGGAGATTTAACAGCTTGAGCTGGTCAATCATCTAGTAAAAGAACTGGCTTGCATAGTAAGGAAGAATTCATATTACATCCAAATTTGGTATTTTACATTAATTTTATCCTTTATAGAAAGAATATAATGAGGGAAATAATAAGACATAGAACGTTTGCCAGCTCTATCTGGGCTACGTGCCTGATTGGCAATTTTCCCCACTTTTCCCCGGATGTATCCTCCTCGCAGAAAAGCACCAATAACAACAGCAAAATATTTATAAACTAATAAAGCCTGACTGCGAGAGAATGGTCACGTAGTATGTGGCTTCAGGCTGTTTTCTCATCTGCTTACATCGAGGAAATTGCGATAAGTTTCCACTCAGACCAAGGGTTTTTCTAGAGGCCTTAGGTGAAAAAATTAACTGGATGCAGTAAGACTGATATTACAATAGATGGGCCTTTAAAAGGAAGTTATGAACTCGAGGATTAGGTTCCCAGTATCGTTTGTTTTCAAAGGAGAATTTTATTCCATGAAAAAGCTATAAACAAACGTAAAGGCATACATCAAGGTATTTGCCCATTTGCATATTCAACATGAAGTCGTTTCCTTTATTAGGAGATGGCTCTGGAGAAAAATCTAGGCGATAGTTACTTTTCACGCTTTGATTGCTGAATCGGGGATGAGCCCACAGTGCAGAAAACGTCCATAGCATATAAGTTTTTTCACGCACCTACACAGAACTCTCATCAGCATCACGTCTAACTCCTCAATACTTGATGTGATATGTGCTACTATTTTGTATGCACTTTTCAGCGTCTTAAATACTAAGGCCCTTCTTTTCCAATACTTCTTAACCTTCTTATATCCAGCACTAACTAGGTCTTTTCTTTCTTACTAATAATTTCACCTTCCACTGTATCAGTACGTTTGAACCACCCGAACATTCATGATTGTCCTTCATAACATGCTATACTTTCCTCAACTTCCTCTGATCTCATTTCCTATTTTCATTTTTTTCCTGTCTGAAGAGAGACCAAATAGTTTACCGCAAAGTTTAATTTTATTTCTTCCATTTGCTTCCAACATTCTCACTATATATCCATAAACATCATACATTCCAGTCTTGGCTTTCCATGGGTACGAAAGTTCTTTTTTTAAATCTTTTGCCTAGACCTTGTTAACTTTTTTTCTTCACCTTTCCATTGCCCTTCTATACGTACTTTCAAATACCTTTGAGAATTAACTAATCCCACCTTCCTTCGTCCTTATTAACATTCATTGCTCCATTTTCATATGAACCGTATACCCTGAGACCTTTCATATGCTCACATTTGATCTCAACTTATTTTTGCAACCGATGTCACATTCTTTCTGTAGTTTTCCCTCACCATCCCCAACAAGTACTGTGTGATCCGCAAACAAAAGTTGGTGTATTTTCCTTTCATGACCAATATATCTTACAAGTCTACAACTACTGTAAAGCTAATGACCA
>NC_090726.1:134898517-134901017 GCF_036898095.1 Palaemon carinicauda | reverse complement strand
ATGGGGGACTTCTTCCATGTTCCAAATAGAGAGAATAAGGTTGTGGAGATGTTGATGGAGTAAGTAGCCCCCCTCCTTGAATAGTTCAGCTGGTAGACCATCAGGCTTTTGTTGTTTTTCATGGCCCTGATGGCTTGTATAGTTTTTGGGAAAGTGGGGTTGGTATCTAGGATTTCTGAGTGAGGTACATCAGGGATGTTGTTGAGGATATTAGGCTCTACAGGATTTCGTTGGTTAAGGATCAAGCTGAAATGTTGTGCCCAGCGATCTATTATCTCCTGTTTGTTTTTTAGGAGGTTTCCTTCTAGAGAGCAAACAGAAGTTATACTACATACATACATACATATACCAAGGCACTTCCCCCAAATGAAACAAAAAAGGGGACCTCTCCTCTCTACGTTCCTTCCAGCCTGACAAGGGACTCAATCGAGTTTGGCTGGTACTGCTTGGGTGCCACAGCCCACCCTCCCCCGTTATCCACCACAGATGAAGCTTCATAACCCTGAATCAATCGCTCGCCATTCATTCCTATTTCTAGCACGCTCTCTTGCCTCTCTCACATCTATTCCCCCTATCACCCAGAGCTTTTTTCACTCCATCCATACACCCTAACCTTGGCCTTCCTCTTGTACTTCTCCCATCAACTCTTGCATTCATGACCTTCTTTAGCATACAGCCATTTTCCATTCTCTCAACATGGCCAAACCACCTCAACATATTCATATCCACTAGCTGCGAACTCATTTCTTACACCCGTTCTCACCCTCACTACTTCGTTCCTAACCCTATCTACTCGAGATACACCAGCCATACTCCTTAGACATTTCATCTCAAATACATTCAATATCTGTCTCTCCGTCACTTTCATTCCCCACAACTCCGATCCATACATCACAGTTGGTACAATCACTTTCTCATACAGGACTCTCTTTACATTCATGCCCAACCCTCTATTTTTTACTACTCCCTTAACTGTCTCCAACACTTTGCCTCCTTCATTCACTCTCTGACTTACATCTGCTTCCACTCCACCATTTGCTGCAACAACAGCCCCAAGTACTTAAACTGATCCACCTCCTCAAGTAACTCTCCATTCAACATGACATTCAACCTTGCACCACCTTCCCTTCCTGTACATCTCATAACCTTACTCTTACCCACATTAACTCTCAACTTCCTTCTCTTACACCCTTCCATATTCTGTCACTAATCGGCCAAGCTTCTCTTCCTCGTCTGCAACCAGTACAGTATCATCCGCAAACAACTGATTTACCTCCCATTCATGGTCATTCTCGTCTACCAGTTTCAATCCTCTTCCAAGCACTCGAGCATTTACCTATCTCACCACTCCATCAACATACAAGTTAAACAACCACAGCGACATCACACATCCCTGTCTCAGCCCCACTCTCCCCGGAAAACAATCGCTCACTTCATTTCTTATCCTAACACATGCTTTACTACCTTTGTAGAAACTTTTCACTGCTTGCAACAACCTTCCACCAACTCCATATAACCTCATCACATTCCACATTACGTCCCTATAAACTCTATCCTACGCTTTCTCCAGATCCATAAATGCAACATACACCTCCTTACCTTTTGCTAAATATTTCTCTCATATCTGCCTAACTGTAAAAATCTGATTCATACAAACCCTACCTCTTCTAAAACCACCCTGTACTTCTAAGATTGCATTCTCTGTTTTATCCTTAATCCTATTAATCAGTAATCTACCATACACTTTTCCAACTACACTCAACAATCTAATACCCCTTGAATTACAACACTCATGCACATCTCCCTTACCCTTATATAGTGGTACAAGACACTCACAAACCCAATCTACTGGTACCATTGACAACACAAAACACTCATTAAACAATCTCACCAACCATTCAAGTACAGTCACACCCCCTTCCTTCAACATCTCAGCTCTCACACCATCCATACCAAATGCTTTTCCTACTCTCATTTCATCTAGTGCTCTCCTCACTTCCTCTCTTTTAATATCTCTCTCATTCTCATCTCCCATCACTGGCACCTCAACACCTGCAACAGCAATTATATCTGCCTCCCTATTATCCTCAACATTCAGTAAACTTTCAAAATATTCCGCCCACCTTTTCCTTGCCTCCTCTCCTTTTAACAACCTTCCATTTCCATCTTTCACTGTCTCTGCAATTCTTGAACCAGCCTTCCTTACTCTCTTCACTTCTTTCCAAAACTACTTCTTATTTCTTCATAGGAATGACCCAATCCCTGACCCCTCCTCAGGTCAGCTGCCCTCTTTGCCTCACTTACCTTGCACTTTACTTCCACATTTTTCTCTCTATATCTTTCATACTTCTCTTTACTATTACTCTGCAGCCATTCTTCAAAAGCCCTCTTTTTCTCTTCCACTTTTACCTTCACTCCTTCATTCCACCATTCACTGCCCTTCCTCATGCTGCCTCCACCAAACTTCTTGCCGCATACATCACTTACAATCCCAACAAAA
>NC_090726.1:134816017-134893517 GCF_036898095.1 Palaemon carinicauda | reverse complement strand
AGTCATCAGTACATAATCAGTCTCTTAACAACGTAATATGTCGGCGTATCATTGCGCAGATAAATCTCTTGTGGTTTGTGACTTGCTTTTTGTGAGTTAGCCAAATAAAGTTAAAAAAAAAAAAAACGCTTGTATTTAAGTTCAAGACATGCTGAAATTTTTGGATAATGTAAAACAAAGCCCTCATAAGAATATTGGGAGTTGAATGGCAGGACAGAATTAGAAATGAAGAGAGATTACTCAAGTGTCATATATGTATGAGATCATGGTGAGGGGTAGATGGAGATGGTTTGGGTATGATAAGTTCGCCAAACTTTTATCTTAGCTCCCCAAGGCACTAGAAGAGTTGGAAGACCCAGACCTACATGGCTGAGGACTATGAAGTGTGAAGTAGGAGATGATGAATGGAGAAGTATTGAATTAAAAGCTCAAGATAGAGACGACTGGCGAAATCTAACCGAGGCCCTTTGCGTCAATAGGCGTAGGGGGAGATGATGTTGATGATAAACTACGCAACTTGCCTAGATAAAAAGAACAAAAGTAGACAAGGAAGTTAATAGTGACGGAATTTCTTAGCTGTACTTTGAGAAACTTCCTTCTATCACTTCACGGTCACTACGAGAACCTGTCGACTCCTTCCTCAATAAAGAATATGTTTTTATGATCATCATATTAATAAAAATGACAGAAATTATTAGTGAAATTTTAATGAAAGGTTATTTGGAGTTGTGTGTCATTGCACTGGGTAATCTTATAATTGAAATCTGAGGAAGAAAAGTCGTGAAAATCTCATCTCTATAGATCATGGTTTTTGTATGTTATTAAGAAGGGGGGATTGAAATTATGACCGTTGACGGTGGAATTTACTATGAATCCTTATATTATAACAAACTGTGAATGACTAGACATGTATAATACTAATATTTTCGACTCTGGATAATAAGATATGTCATTCTTATCGTTTGATCAATATTTTTTTTTTAAAAGAAACAGCACCTTGTATAATATATTTATTAAGCTTTGGTTTGGCGGCAACTCAATACTAGGGAGGCTTAAAAAGTTATCTAATTTATAATTAATTTGAAACGCTTTATGATGGTTTTTCACTTCCCTATGGTTATCATACGATCAATCAGCATTTTGTTAAGAGATTTTACAGATGAGCTGTAATTTCAGCCATCTCTTCTCTTCTGTTGGAGAGATGGAACGGAGATATCAGATAAAGAAGTCTTGTACCATTATATAGCTTTATTGCTTCTGTAACTGGCTAATTGGTTTTGAATACATAACCCATGTTCAATGTATGAAAGATTAATGGAGGTTACAAAGTATGATAAGTACAAAGGAAATTAAAGAATGAATGACGATGAACAAAACCAAAAAGGCAAATATCAAATTTACAAATAACAAATATACCTAAACTCTAGCAAAATTCATATCATCTAACCTATGGTAAAAGTAAAGTTAGATACATCTAGCATTATACTTTTCTTGACATGCGACCATCATCATCTTTATCACCTTTAGAGTGGTCATTTTGAATTAAGCAAACTTTAAATGTGGTCATAAATAAAGATCCTTTGGGATAACTTATCAAGTGTCGAGTTTTCATCATGATTCATGTGATATTCACATCCCAATTACGAGCATTACAGCCACCTGGCTTAGCTTAAGCTGTCATGAACTATTGAATTTCAATATTTACATTATCATCAAAATCTTGTTGGGTTTATCCGCATAAGATGAGGACAAGAATTACTGTTGGACCTTTGTGTTAACTTACTCAACCGTGACCTAAACCCGGCTGAAGGAGGTATCGCGTATAAGGAAGTGTAATTGTGATTTTTTACGGACGCAGTACTGTCACATTGATGTTGATTATACATTTGGCACTGAATCTTGAGAAGTAAATGCGAGGGTCTCAAGGGTTATGGTAAGACTACGGTATGTTGAAATCAACTTATAGTGAGGTAAAAGGCGTCATTGTTTTCTTTTTATGATGAAAATGGCAAGGCTGTTCAATTAGGTAAGGGTCTAATCACAAACATCTTAGGTAAGGACGTCTTTTGATATTAGTTTTAGCACCTATTTACCAATGAACAAACAGTACTAGAGCAAAAAGTCTTTTTCCTAGTGCTTTTTGAGAAAATAATGTAATATTCATGCGCTTACCAATGGAACTAAAACCATGCGGTTTATATATATATATATATATATATATATATATATATATATATATATATATATATATATATGGGTGTGTTTTTCTATATAAACACACGTATATAATATAAATTTATATGTTTATGTTTATATTATAATTATGTGTGAAGGCGTTTTATTTATTACCGAGAAAACAAAGTTTGAAGAATATCTGAAAATGCTCCCCACAGAAGTGTGAAGATTCCGGTGTGCTGGCACTTACATATGCATGTTTTTTTTTTCCGGCGAATCTAGTAAAATTACATGTAACTTCTATGCTTGAGAGAATCTTTCTTAACCTAGAACATAATTTTTTTTGTCAATATTTAAGTAAGTGACTTAATTGGAATTTGAGGGAGATACGAATTTTTATTTAGTTATATCTGGTGCATAGGATTTACTTTTATTATTTAACTGGTTTATAACCATAATTTAGCAAAGTCAGTTTATTTAGAGTAACTACATCATTTTCCCAGTGTAAACTACTGGATAGTTTCTTGAACAATTTATAAATCGATTATTAAAAATTTTCAAGAATTTTTTTCTCTGAAACGAAATGTGATAAGGAAAAGATACAAAATATTGAAACATTTGAAAATTAATTCTTTCTGGGTCTATTGGTATGTAGTAGGTTGGCCAGGGCACAAGCCACCCGTTGAGATACTACCGATAGAGAGTTATGGGGTCTTTTGACTGGCCTGACAGTACTACATTGAATTCTTCTCTCTGATTTAGGTTCACTTTCCCTTTGCCTACACATACACCGAATAGTCTGGCCTATTCTTTACAGATTCCCCTGTGTCCACATACACCTGACAACACTAAGATTACCAAACAATACTTCTTCTTCCAAGGGTTTAATTCCTGCACTGTAATTGTTCATTGGTAAGCAGCTCTTCTAGGAGGAGGACACTCCAAAATCAAATTAAACCATTTCTCTCTAAGTCTTAGGTAGTGCCATAGCCTCTGTACCATGGTTTTCCACTATCCTAAGTTAGAGTTCTCTTGCTTGGGGGCACACTATGCTATCTAATTTCTCTTCCTTTTTTTTTAAGTTTTTATGGTTTATATAGGAAATGTTTATTTTAATGCTGTCACTGATCTTAAAATATTTTATTTTGCCTTATTTCCTTTCCTCAGTGGGCTATTTTCCCTGTTGGGGACCCTGAGCTTATCTCATCCTGCTTTTCCAACTAGGGTTGTAGTTTAGCAGTAATTTTGATAATAATAATAATATTAGATCTCTCTCTCTCTCTCTCTCTCTCTCTCTCTCTCTCTCTCTCTCTCTCTCTCTCTGTGTGTAGTGGCCCTTCAAAATACTATTTTTCTTGGTAGCTGGTGAGATTATTGTGAAAGGTAGTTACTAGAAATTCAAATTTAATTGATCAATTATAAATTTTCTTCATGAAAATTTGATTACATTTGGGTCAGAGCCCCAATTTACCTCGAAGTGCTTTCGGTATTTAATGGCCCAATTTCCAGAAGGATTAAACAACTATTAGTACTTCAGTATGTTTTGAAAACATATAAGAATACAAGTAAAATACCCTATCAGAGGAATAAATAGAATATGCTACGCTTAACTGATTGGTTAGTATATTCCAAATTCTAAGCCTGTATTCAAAATTAATTACGCACAAATATTGTCATGTGGAAATAAATTTCAATTGGAGAATGCCAGAAATCAGTATTTGTATTGTATTGGTTTAATATTTATCAATTTTGATGGAGACTGATCTTGAGATAGTGATTTTATTTAAAGGAGATAGAAAAGAGTTCGATTTCTGTTGTATTACTACAGAAGTGTGGCGTTTATTATACCCAAAAAGGACCCTAGAAAGGATCTTTCAGTTTCTATCTTTAAAAAGGCTCCTAGAAATGAGCTTTCAGTCCGTGAGGTCATTTCTTTAGCTGATTTTTTTTTCTCTGCAAAGTTAACTTTGTACGATTTATCCTGCCCTTTTTAGTGAACACAAACGCATCAAATCCTAAGGATTTTATCTCGGTTCCCATTTCCTATCTTCCATTTAAATTTACAGCCTCTCCAACTATTACTTAATTGTGCAACTGCAGTGTTTTCCTTAAGTTTCACCTCTAGGTCTTTGTACTTAATAGCATTTACTCTCGAGGTTCCGTTTTTCTGTCCAATCACTCTGGATTCACTCTTTTAACCGTCTGGACACGATACTGAATAACAGTGGTTCTAGGTCCAGGTCGTCAGATTAAACTTTCATAAATCATAGTCTTAAGGTTCGTACATGCTTTGAAGAGGTATTGTCTTGGCAGTGTTGCTTTTAGATTAGATAAGGTTTTGGGGTAGGGGTGAATTACAGTGAACACAAATTTAGTTTTCTTTTTTTCAATGTATTTAATGATACATGTAAATATTGCTATGCCAGTACAGTAATATAATCTGATAGCAGTGTATCATTGCCGATGACGACACCAAAATATATGTTATATGTTGTGAGGATAGTTCTCAGATGTAGTGCCAGTTCTCCCTGCATCTTTGTGCATTGATATGGCTTTCAATGCCAATATTGGACTTCCATACACTGCTAAATGTGTGAAATAGAAAATGCGGATTCGAGACTGCATTGACCTCTTTTCTGGCCTGTTGCTGCTATCTTTTTATTGTGAGATACACTGTAAGACCCTGATGTAAGGCAGTGACCACACCTAATGTTTGTTCTCCAGACCATACGGTCGTTAATAAGGGTTTCCAGTTTTGTTGGTGGTATTTTGCATTTCTTTAATGTTGGCTAGACTTGGCTTTTGTACCTCTTAGGGCTGCAAGATCTTAGGTGGCCTTTTTTTAATTGTCTATATAAAATTTATGGGAATCGTTCTTCAAGGAAGTTTATCGGGTGACCAAGCCAGTGTGGTTGGCCTTTGGTGATCATGCTTTCTATTCTTACGCATCCTGTTCATCTCAGAATCTGTGAAATTTCCAAGGGAGCCTAACAATTTTCTCTAGCTCTCTCTGGTTATGATGTAGTCTAGGATGTGCCAATAGTTTGATCTTGGATACATCCATTTGTTTTTTAGCTTGTCTTAGAGCTGGAATAGTGTGTTTGTAATAACAAGATCGTGTTCAGCGCATAGGTAAAGTAGTCTGATGTCATATTGCCTGTGCCATGATGATCTATCATCTCCCTACACAGCCTAGTTTCCCAACACAAGCATTGACATCCCCAAGGTGGACTACCATGTCAGTTTTGTTGATATTTTGTAGCACTGCATCAAAGATACAGTAAAAGTTGACTTCTGTTGTTTTGTCAGCATCAAATGTTGGGACATAAGCAATGATTGCCATGAAACGTCCTTCTTCCAGTGGTAACTCTTTCATTGATGCCTATGTGGCCTTCTGGTAGTCTTGCTAGTATTTTGGTTTTAACATCAAAACTCACACCGTGAATTCTAGGAGAATCCTTTAATAAGACTCTTCAGAAGAAGGTGTGTCCCTCAGCCGCTCTTTGGTAAGAGAGTCCTCACCCGTGAGGCATGACTCACTTAGTGCAGCAGAGTCCAAATTGTATCAAAGATGGTCAAGGGCAACTATTGCAGTTTTTCTGGATGATGTTTTAGTTTTGTCAGTAGTCTGATCTTGAAGTGTCCTCATATTTCAGGCTCCAATGCTGTGTATGATTAATTTATTTTCGACTGCAAAGTATGCTGTTGGAATGTTTGTAGACTAGAGAACCTTTTGGGTACCTTTTGGATCATCAGTATAAGAGGATGAGCTGTTTGGCTCCTTAAAAGGGCAGCTCGTTCGCACATGCTGCTGCTAAACATGAGTGCTACATCAAAAGTTACTCGCTTGCCTACGACAGAATCTGACATGCACCTTCCTTCCTGTAGCTCTCAGGCTAACAGCTGCCAATCCTAAGCCAGACTTACTCTTACCACCCTGCCCCGTTCATAAAAGAACTTTGTAATTGATGATGACGTGTTAATGAGGATGAGGAACCATGTGGTTACCCTGGGAAATTATTAATGTGAAATGGAGGCTGGGGCATGGACCTAAACTCACAAATTAGACTGAGCCACCTGATTACAAATGGTAAGGAAGAACCATAACGACCTAACAGACAGTCCAGTTTTATGGGATTGGTGAAGTCACAAAATTAAATACCCTGACTCATACCTAAAAGCCTGTCCTTAGTACATGCTTCATCTTTGGGGAAGTACTTGTAGCCATTGTCTCAAGATACTAACCTTCAAGACAATGGTGCCATTCACTTTGTTTAACCCATCAGTCGAGAGGATGTATGAGGAATCAGGAAGTGACAGTTGAGATGCCATTGGTGAACAGTGTTCATGGACCATTCTGAGAGAATGTGACTGCTCTTTTGACAGAGGAACTACACATCTGGTTCCCAAAAAACACTCAATACAATTCTTGTAATAATCAACTCCAGTTGACGTAATTGATTATCTTGAATATTCATCGCAGTCACACTTTCAGATAGTGTTTACTAAGGTAAAAAAAAAAGCCGTCAATAGTTCATTAGCTATAAGGAAAGACGGTATTTTCGGTAGTTGAAGAGGCTTAAATGATCTCGACCGCATAAGTTCTCTATAAACTTAAGTTAGCCATGATTATTAGAATTATTCTTCTAGAATTAGTATTTGAATCCACTGGTCCAATGGTTTGATTTAACATTTTTTTTTCTTTTTTCATTATGCTTCATAACTGATCAGTAGAAAGCCATGAAGCCTCTGGTTTTTTTTATTAACTATACACTTGGCTATATTTATGCACTTCTTGGATGTTCATATATTGAAAACAACTAATAAAATGGAGAACCTGTGGAAGTTGAACAAAAGGACAAAAATTATTTTGGCGATAAAACCCCCTTACATAACTTACTGTTTTGGACATTCTTACTTCCTGATTTTCATTGAGGAAACTTTCCCTGAAGTATTCCAATTATCTGATATTAAAAGTTAGGAAAAGTCTGTTTATATAAGAAGGGACAAAAACAATCAAAAACAGCAAAAATTTGGCTTCTATCCTTTTCTCATGTTATATAGAGATGAAAACTAGTTAAATCAATAATTGAATTTAAAAAAGTAAAATATTCAACTATCTCAATTTTGACATTTCATCCTGTCTCACAAATACTTGGCAACTGTGCCGAGAATATCTGAGACTGTTTTTCTCTTTGAAAGTCAATTGAAAGTATCTGTCAAACGATAATAACCGTGATATCCGATGTTAGATAATAGGTTAAGACTAAATTCATTCAGAATGTTTAATAATAGCTACATTTTGAATGGTTTGTAAATCGTCCATCTCCCCATGAATGATCCCGTATGATTAAACAGAACGGTTGAGGAAACATTTAAAACAAATATTACCACTCACTGGCTGCTGAATATTTATTTACTCTTGATGCGGGTGGGACAACTGGAGATATATATATATATATATATATATATATATATATATATATATATATATATATATATATATATATATATATATATATAATTTATATATACATATATATATGTATATATATATATTTATATATATATATATATAAATATACACATATATATATGTATATATATATATATATGTGTGTGTGTGTGTGTGTGTGTGTGTGTGTGTGTGTGTGTGTGTAGCGCGTGCGTAATGCCAACCATACGCCAAGGTTTATTCCCCTGAATTAAGTTAAATTTACGTTGGTCATTTCTAAAATTCTTAAACCGAATTTTTATTTCCCATGGCTATTTGGCTACGTTTTTGAACTTTCACTAAAAAAATC
This sequence comes from Palaemon carinicauda, assembly GCF_036898095.1. Taxonomy (NCBI): domain Eukaryota; kingdom Metazoa; phylum Arthropoda; class Malacostraca; order Decapoda; family Palaemonidae; genus Palaemon; species Palaemon carinicauda. Next base: position 134,885,538 of record NC_090726.1, on the reverse strand, counting down.
CCGTCGTAACTTTTACCGAATCTGCCGGTAAACAAACAAACGGCTGAAAAACATGCCCCCCTGGTGTGGGTAATGAATAAGTGAATAGGATGAAGGGGTAAAAAGGTGGTTCTTGCAGTTTGAAAACACTGAACAGGTCAGTCCATTCGCTTTCTTTTTCCAGTTGTGATTGTACTCCTTTTCAACTCTCTCTCTCTCTCTCTCTCTCTCTCTCTCTCTCTCTCTCTCTCTCTCTCTCTCTCTCTCTGTGAATCAAAAATGCTTCCAACGGTTGTTCGTTCTATGCGAATGTTATTAGAGCTCTACCGTTTTTCTTGGTGGATATTAGATGGTTAAATTCAAGCTGTTGGAATAACTATGTAAGTGGAAGACAAAAACAAATCACCCGAAATCATTGTTGTGAACTTAATTTACTAGTATTCCTTCCTTTATGAAAAATTGTTCCTACTATAGATTTCTCATTGAATATTTTATAAGGGAAATAAGGTTTTCATTATTTTATAAGGGAAATAAGGTTTTCATACATCATGTATTAAAAAGAATTTCCTTTTTCATATATTCCAAATATATTGGAAGAATCTTGCATGCAATTATCATTGGAAATCTTTCCTGCTTATTAAGATAGTAGATAATATGGCCATAATGTTTTAGCATTTCTCTTGGAATTACCCAGGCTAGTATGTTTAATTGTAATATATTAGAACATTACGTTCAGTGATTTTAGAAATCGTACATTTTCTAAAATTATCAGTTATTTTCTTTTAATTGTCCAGTTAGTAGCGAGGATATTCCTTCATTCCGTTACAGTTTTCGGTAAATTCCGTTTATCTATTTTTTCCTCGATTTTCACATTATTATTGTAGTAACATTTGCAAATTAGATTGGAAAAATATGACCTCTCCACCCTATTTTGAATAATGATAAGCCTTTCCATCGTGTCTCTTTTATTTGGAATGGAAACATAATGTAACTAGTTTTGTTCACCTCACGTCCATAAGCACAATAATGTTCGTGTGCCAGCTAGGATTGAGGTAATAGTTCACCCAATCTTAAATTTTTTAAAAAGATGCGGTTTTCAAGTTCGGTAATATATTTGGATCCTCAATTGTTTTATTGTATCTTAATGGCTGGCAATGGCTTACTTTTGTTTCCACTTTTGAGGACTTTGATGAGTTATAATAATTACTCCTATTTAATTTTAGGAGAGAATGGGGATTTTAGGTTTATTAGTTTCTTGGTGGATTTTCAACTAGAAACGGCGAAGAACTAGAATGGACATGGATGGGTTGATTAGAATTCTCAAGAAGACAGATAATCTTTATAAACGTCAAAATCATCATCATCATCATCTCCCCCTGTGCTTACTGACGCAGAGAGACTCCTTAGATTTCGTCAGTCGTATCTATCTGGAGATTTTAAATCAATACTTCTCAATTCATCATCATCTATTACACGCTTCAAAGTCCTCAGCCATGTAGGCCTAGGTCTTACAAATCTTCTAGTGCTTTGTGGACCTAGTTAAAAGTTTGGTGAACTAATCTCTCTTGGGAAATGCGAAGAGCATGCCCAAGACATCTCCATCTACCCCTCACAATGATCTCATCCACATATGGCACTCTGGTAATCTCTTATAGTTTCATTTCTAATTCTGCCCTGCCATTTCACTCGCAATATTCTTCCGAGGGCTTAGTTCTCGAATTGAGAAAATCTGTTGAATATTGTTACATTGTCATACCACGACTAATTTCCATATAGTAACACCGATCTCGCTAAACTGATATATAGTCTGCTTTTTATATGTAATTTCAGGCGATTTGATTTCCAAATTTTACTTAAACTCGCTACTGTCTGACTTGCTTTTTTCAGTCTTTCATTAAATTCCAGTTTTAAAGACCCTGTATAGGAGATCATTGTTCCTAAATACTTGAATAATTCTACCTCATTAATCCTTTCTCCTTCCAATATTTTATCTTCTACTGCATATTCCGGTCTCACCATATGTCTTTCTTTTATTTATCTTTAGCCCAACCTCCTTTGGTATTTCATCCATTCTAGTACGCAATCATTGCAAATCCTGTGGTGGTCTGCTTATATGGACAGCGTCATCAGCATACTCTAGGTCAGCTAATTTCCTATTACCAATCCAGTCCAATCCTTCTTCTCCACCATCCCCAACTGTTCTATGCGTTACAAAATCCATGAGGAGGATGAACAACATAGGTGACAACACATTCCCTTCGAGTACTCCATTAACATTATCTTTGTACTACCTATGCTCATGAACAGACTTAATCATATTTACATATTTAAGAGGAACTCCATAATAACGCGGGGATCTCCAGAAAATTGACGGTGCACACTATCAAAGGCTTTTTCATAGTCCACAAATACCATCAAAAGTGGATTTCTATATTCTACACATTGCTGTACAACATGTCTTAAAATGAAAATTTGGTCAATACAATTTCTACCTTTTCTAAATCATGCTTGTTCATCTCTCAGCTTTTCATTGATCTTTCTCTCTAGTCTGTTTAGAATGAGCATACTATATATTTTCATGACAACTGACTTAAGTGTGATGCCCCTGTAGTTATTGCAGTCAGTCAGATCTTCTTTTTGGTTATTTTCACCTAAACTCCTAGCTCCCAATCGTCAGGTTTTGCCTTTTCACACCACTTTGTATAAAATAATCATTTAAGTATTCTGGGAGTCCCTTCATTTTCGGCCAATATCATCTTAGCCGTTATTCCATCGTATTCATTGGCTGTACTTGCATATATACGAAAGGAAACTATGGTATTTTATGGAAATATTAGGGAGTATGGACCATAGAATTTCCCCAAATAAGGCTAAAAATAAGTACTTTAATTAAAGTTTTAATCATAACGGACAAAAGATAACATTAAATTTGGATATTTAAAACCTACCACGTTATTCAGATACCAGAAATATTATCACCATAACTTCAAGAATTAAACCAATAGCCTTGTCTTTAAAAAATCATCGTTATAAATAATATGCATAGGTATAAAAAGCAATTTTTATCATACTCATATTTAACGATATCATCCTTCTTGACTCGTGATAGTAAATAGGGAAAAGAAAGATAAGAAAACTGGTAGATTCATATAGGTAGGTAGAATTGCTGTATCGCGTTTCGAAAATTAATTTAAATTCTAAAAGAAAGACTAAACATTTGAAAATATTTCACAAATAGGCTTACACTGATTCAGTGCCTTTTCTTGTGTGTGTGTGTGTGTCTGTGTGTGTGTGTAGAGGAAGGTTACACATGCCAAAAGAACCATTTGAAACTTATCCTTTTCATGAACCTATCCTGGTACACATTTGAAAACTTCGCAGAAAAGGACGAGAGTATTCATGGTGAAAATTTGGGGTCGAAGAAGACCAGTGACATACCACCTGCAAGAGTTGATTCATAATAAAGTACAATGAAAAAGTATTACATCAAGATAAGACACCCACCACACCTCGAAACAGGTCCCCACAGCGACTGAAGCAACACAGCGTCCCTTACCCTCTTCATAATAAATTGGTCGTGTACAAGGGTGTGACATTCACACACTTCGTAAATTTGTAAGATGTTTGGAGGGACGTTGCCTATTGTTGAATGGGAGAGGTAGGCTATTCGACGAGATTGGATCATTATACATTACCTAAAACCGAATATGTTGAATATTAACTTGATCGTTTCTCGATATGTTAATATCTGTAGTTTTCTCAACTTCGCTTACTTTACATGCATCATATACAAAAGAAATATATGCATTCACAAACACTCATATATATATATATATATATATATATATATATATATATATATATACACATACATATATATATATATTTGTATATATATATATATATATATATATATATATATATATATATATATATATATATATATATATTTGTGGTTGTGTGTGTGAGTGTGGAAATAGGTATATATGTGTATGTTTATATCTATATATTATTATTATTATTATTATTATTATTATTACTACTTGCTAAGCCACAACCCTAATTGGAAAAGCAGGATGCTATAAATCCAGGGACTCCAACAGGGAAAACAGCCCAGTGAGGAAAGGAAACAAAGTAAAATAAAATATTTTAAGGAGAGCAACAAGATTAAAATAATTATCTGCTATATAAACTATAAAAAACTTGAACAAAAGAAAAGGAAGAGAAATAAAATGGAATAGTGTGCCCGAGTGTACCCTCAAGCAAGAGAACTCTAACCCAAGACAGTGGAAGACCATGGTACAGAGGCTATGGCACTACCCAAGATTAGAGAACAATGGTTTGATTTTGAAGTGTCCTTCTGCTAGAAGAGCTGCTTACCATAGCCAAAGAGTCTCTTCTACCCTTACAAAGAAGAAAGTGGCCACTGAACAATTACAGTGCAGTAAGAAGAAATTGTTTGGCAATCTCAGTGTTGTCAGGTTTATGAGGACAGAGGAGAATATGTAAAGAATAGGCCAGACTATTCGGTGTGTGTGTGTGTGTGTGTGTGTGTGTGTGTGTGTGTGTGTGTGTGTAGCGAAAGGGAAAATTAACCGTAACCAGAGAGAAGGATCCAATGTAAAACAGTCTGGCCAGTCAAAAGACCCCATAACTCTCTAGCGGTAGTATCTCAACATATATATTCTGTATATACTGTATACATATATAGAATTACATGAGAGTTATTGGGTTCTTTGACTGGCTTGAGAGTACTACATTAGAGCCTTCTCTCTGATTACGGCTTATTTTTCCTTTGCTTTTACATACACCGAATATTCTGGCATATTCTTTCCACATTCTCCTCTGTCCTCATACACCTTACAACACTGAGATAACCAAATAATTCTTCTTTGCTCAGTGGGTTAACTACTGCACTGTAAATGTTCTGTGGATACTTTCATCTTGGTAAGGGTAGAAGAGAGACTTTAGCTATGGCAAGCAGCTTTTCCAATAGGACACACTCTGAAATCAAACCATTGTTTTCTAGTCTTTGGTAGTGCCATAACCTCTGTACCGTGGTCTTCCACTGCTTAAGGGTACACTTGGCTGCGCTATTTTATTTTATTTCTTTTCCTCTTGCTTTTTTAAAGTTTTTATAGTTTATATAGGAATGATTTATTTTAATGTTATTACTGTTCTTAAAATATTTTACTTTAATTGTTCATTTCTTCTCTTGTAGTTCATTTACGCTCTTATTTCCTTTCTTCACTGGGCTATTTTCACTGTTTGAGTTCTTGGGCTTATAGCATCCTGATTTTCCAACTAGGACTATAGCTTAGCTGATAATAATAATAATAATAATAATAATAATAATGATAATAATAATAATTGAGTTTGCTCTCGTATCCATGTTGCTCTTTTTCTGTCTTATAGTGTTATTCCCATAATTATTCTTTCCATAGCACCTTGAGTTGTAACAAGCTTATGTTCTATGGCTAAAGCCTCAAAGTTTCCTATGCATAAATTAATATTGGTAGGACCATCTGTATGAATACTTTTCTTTTTAGAGAAAGTAGCATTTTATCTCATTTTATTTACCAATAGCTCTTCATCCCATGCTTATCCTTCTTTTAATTTTGGTCTCATGTCCTGAAGAAACACTTCCTGTCTGTCCTAAGTACGTATATCCATTGACAATTGCTAGACGTTCGTCCATGACCCTTATTTGTTGTCTCTGCATTTAAATTGAACATTATCTTAGTTTTACTCATATTCATTTTCAGTCCTACATTCCTGCTTTCTCAATTCAAATCTTTCATTATCTTTTACACTGCCTCCTATGATTCACTAAACAGAATTATGTCATATGCAAATCTTGAAGTTGTTAAGGCATTCCCCATTATTATTAATTCCCATAGTTTTCCAATCTAAGTTCTTAACACCTTTTCCTAGGCATGCTGTGAATAACTTAGGAGATATGGGGTCTCTCTGCCTAACTCCTTTCTCAATTGGGATTTTCTCACTATATGTAGTATTAGGATTGCTATGCTTCCTGTATAGATATCTGCAAGTGTTCTAACATAAGATTCATATATTCCTTGTCTCTGAAGGGCTTTCATTACTGCTTATTTTTCGGCAGAATCAAAAGCTTTGTCATAATCTATAAATGCCATACATAGTGTTTTTATCACATTCGGTTTTTTTTTCCATTAACTGATTAATTACATGAATATGATCAGTTGTCGAATACTCGCTTTTAAATTTTGCCAGCTATCGTGGTTGATTAAAGTCTACCTGTCTTTCTATAAGGCATCTTATGATCTTTGTAAATATTTTACATATTACTGATAGTAAATTTATTAGGCGATAATTTTTCAGGTCTTTTATGTCTCCCTTTTTGTCAATTAGTATAATGATAAAGTTTCGTCCATTATGTAGATATAGAGCATTCTTGCAGACATTTGATGTAAAATTCAGCGAGTTTTACTAGTATGAAATCTCCTCCATCTATTATTAAATCTGTATTTAGGCCATATTTACATCATAATTTTTCTACTTTATTCCATTTACTGAAATTTATTTTCGTTAGATTCAAGTTTGTACTGCCATAAAGGATGAAAATTGTTCTTAAAAAGTTGGAATGGAAAACAATTGAAGCCAGAACCATCACCAATCTTCATGGATGGTGAACGATTCAGATTTTATTAAATGAGAATAGAGGGATGAAGAGGTTCAAGGTAGGACCAAGAGCAATAGAATTTCTCACAATGGAAAAGTGAGAACAGAAAGAGCTGACTTTCCTCTGGAAAATCAAGCCTAAGATCTGAGAGGAAAGGCCCCCAAATAGTGAAAAAGATTTTTTTCTAAGGCCAGCAATTGTCCCTCTGTTGTTTTTATTGTAAGTTAGGAATGAAATCGGTACCATTCCTGCTAGTCTACATGGGGTAGTGTAAAATAACCTAGTGTGAAAATATAGAATCGTAATTGGGAATCCTTGTTTTGGATGTGTGGCCGTGATACAGATGGGAGGAATGGTGGCGAAAGTAGGAGCTTTAGTGGTATTCAGTTGAGCTCGTGGGTTGTCGAAATGCTCAATGATGGTAGGAGTAGCTTTTCTTCTGTGAAAAGCTGCGTAATATGTGAATTAGTTAAAATTTGCATGTTCTATGATTATGTTGTTGATATTGAGGCGCCAGGAGAAAAATGACCTATCGTAAATGAGACTAGTTTTGGAGTAGAAAGAATACTTTTGTAACAGATTTTGGTGGAATCCAAATCGCCAGTTTTCTAGGTTTTGAGGAGGAGAGATTAGGCATTTTATATGTTTTCACTCAAATTAAGTTATAGGAAAGAAGAGGAGAAATTCAGAACTTTGAAGTAGTGAGGGACAGTGACAACAGAGTACTATTTGTAAATCAAATCTTCGGAAAGGAGTTTGATAGTTGGATATACTAAGCTTTGATGTAGGAGCAAATGGAACTTGGAAAATTATGGAAAAGATTTTTTTTTCATTGATTATAAATGGAGGAAAAATGGAAGCGTTGGTGGATAGATGTTATAGTAACATAAAGCATCTCATGGAGGGTCTTCTGATCAATATATAGCGGAAATGAAAGTTAAGACAATATTTAAGATTGGCGAGGAATGGTTTCAAATATGCCATGTCTGTAATGATGGCATTTTACATATGTATATGTATATATATATATATATATATATATATATATATATATATATATATATATATATATATATATATATATATTGAAAGTATCTTTTAAGGAGAGGGTGCAATAAAAGTGGTTTTACATCAAAGATTCAGAAGTCTTACGAGTTTATGTGACGTATGAAGCATTTAAGATTGAAATCATGCTTGTTATTAAGGAGTGCTGTTAGTTATATGTGCATAAGTAGGAGTAAAAAAAATGTGACATTGGAATAGTGAAATGTGATACTAAGCGCAAGAAAAAAATACATGGTTTAAATCGCATTTGCTGGCCAGAAACGAGTTCTATAGGATATACAAGAATAGGGGAAATTGATAAGCATAAGAGAAAAGTAAGAGTGGTAAAGAAGTGTTCAAGAAGTATTTGACCAAGAGTTATCTGAAGAAATCTAAATTATTCTGAGATGTTAATATTTCTTCAATTAATGGATCATCAGTAAAACATGGAAAGGAGAGATGTATTCAGATAAGAATTCTATTATGCAAAGAGAAGTAGTACCTTAAAGGGTTCTTTTGAACAAACGATAGAAGAGCTGCATATGTGAGTAATGGAAATTTTAAAAGAGTTAATGTAAACCTTAGTAAAGTATGTCTCCTGTGTGGAAAAAGAAGCTTAGCTTTTATAATAAATACTAGGTTATTGTATGGATGGGTTATGATTAAATAAATAAGGAACAGAACAGAAGATTGTCTAAAGGAAGAGCTGTGAGATTTTAGACTGAAAAGGGCTATGCATAGACGTGTTCATTTTGAAACGGTAGTGCATTGTATTTGAGAGTCTAGGTGAAAACTGTAATTGGGGGACGTTGAGAAATAGAAAGCTTATATTGCTACATTGAGTGAGATGCTGTTTGAAGTACGTTGGCGGCGTTTAGGCTGTTTTATAAGATAGATGGGAAGGATGAATTAATGAATACTTGGTTCGGCACAAATGTGGTTCTTAGACCAGGCCTTGCACTTGTTTAAGGTTTTCATAAATGGAGAAGAGATAAATGATTATGAGTTAATGTGAGAAGAGAAGGCATTTTATGTGAATGAAATTGAATCTAATGTTAGCAAGTAGTATTATATTTATTATTGTGAAGAGAAGATGCAGAACCTAGTGATAGAGTTTGACAGTTTTTGTGACTAAGTTAAAGAAGTCATTGATAAAAAGGTAAGTTCGTGAAAATAAATGAAAGCTTTGAAGGTAGGGCGTTAAATTAAAACATGGATGATGGAAAAACGCATGAGTTTGAGTTGTATTATTGTATATAGTTGTAGATAGTTGGTGGATCTCAGGCTAGTTAAATGAAATAAGGTAGTAAGATCTCAAAACCTATGAAGACAAAGGAAAATGGCGATGGTATGTTTAAAGGTATTCTTTTAGCCCATATTCTTTATCGAAGAAAAGCTTGTTGGTTAAGAATTTAAAAGAAAGGAGATAAACTATTAAATTGAACCACCTGCTTAGTATTGTGTGGGAGAGCCGTTAGGTTGTAACTGTGAAGCGAAGTTGAGGACAAAGAGGTTACAAAATTTCAAACAAAATAATTGATAAACAGACAGGCTTAAGCAGATTGTGTTAACAGTGAGGTGTAGAGCGAGATATACAATAAAAAGAAAATACCTTTACAGTGTACGAGCTTGTTGTGAAACACGTGCGGTATAGTATATGTTGAGGAAAGATGGTTACCAGAGAAAATGTATTCACTTTGATATGAGGGAAATGTTAATTAATTGATGAAACTGTCATGAAATGTTTTGTTCACTTACTAAGAATAGCAGAAATTTTAGTAAAATAGCTTTATAATACGGAAGGGTTAGGCATAAATAGACTAAGAACTGCAAGGTAGACAGTGGTAATATTGCTAAAATGAAGGCCTTTTGAGTTTAAAGCAGACAGCATCAGAGAATCATTATTATTATAATAATACTTGCTAAGCTACAACCCTAGTTGGAAAAGCAGGATGATACTAGCCCAATGGCGCCAACAGGGAAAACCGCCCAGTGAGGCAAGGAAACAAAGAAAAACTACGAGAGAAGTTTAAGAACAATTATAACATCAAAATAAATCTTTGACATATAAACTCTTAAGAAGTTGAAAATAACAAGAGGGAAAGAGAAATAAGATAGAATAGTGTGCCCGAGTGTACCCTCAAACAAGAGTTCTCTAACCCAAAATAGTGGAAGACCATGGTACAGAGCCTATGGCACCACCCAAGACTAGAGAAAAGGGGTTTAATTTTGGAGTGTCCTCCTAGAATGAGTCACTTTCATTACATTCGGTCTTTCTAATTAATATTACGAAAGATATATGCTATTGACATGTATGTATATATACATACCCACTCACACCACATACATTTTATATATATATATATATATATATATATATATATATATATATATATATATATATATATATATATACACATATACAGTATATATACATATATATATTCAATATATATTTAATATATGTATATATACATATATATATATATATATATATATATATATATATATATATATATATATATATATATATATATATATATTCTTTTCATAGTGGGGATACTTTAACATGGTGTGTTGTGAGTGATTAGACTATTTTCTCTCACCATCACCACTCCGCTCTAGCCAGCGTGGTAATGAAAATGGCCAAACCCCAGTCATGACTAAGGACATGTCTGAGGCCTTTGTCCTGTAGTGGACTCGAAACAGCTGCATGTGTGTGTGTATATATATATATATATATATATATATATATATATGTATATATTCTCTCTCTCTCTCTCTCTCTATATATATATATATATATATATATATATATATATATTTATATATATATATATATATATATATATATATATATATATATAAATTTCTACCTCATACTTGGGATCGAACGCTAGCCCCTTCTAATGAAAGGCCAGGTCGAAACCAACCATGCCACGAGAGACCATAAAAGAAATTGGAACCTGACGCTACCTAGCTGTCCGAGGATTTACTTGGCGAGACATCAGTCTCTTACCAGCGAGTTTTACCCAATTTTCCGGCCCACCACGTGACACAATTGGTAGTAATTCATTTAAATTACCCCTAATGAGTCAATATGGATAAATATCAACACAACATCGTGTTCAAATAGAAATAAATTTCTACCTCATACTTGGGATCGAACGCGAGCCCCTTCTAATGAAAGGCCAGGTCGAAACCAACCATGCCACGAGAGACCATAAAAGAAATTGGAACCTGACGCTACCTAGCTGTCCGAGGATTTACCTGGCGAGACATCAGTCTCTTACCAGCGAGTTTTACCCAATTTCCCGGCCCACCACGTGACACAATTGGTAGTAATTCATTCAAATTACCCCTAATGAGTCAATATGGATAAATATCAACACAACATCGTGTTCAAATAGAAATAAATTTCTACCTCATACTTGGGATCGAACGCTAGCCCCTTCTAATGAAAGGCCAGGTCGAAACCAACCATGCCACGAGAGACCATAAAAGAAATTGGAACCTGACGCTACCTAGCTGTCCGAGGATTTACCTGGCGAGACATCAGTCTCTTACCAGCGAGTTTTACCCAATTTCCCGGCCGACCACGTGACACAATTGGTAGTAATTCATTCAAATTACCCCTAATGAGTCAATATGGATAAATATCAACACAACATCGTGTTCAAATAGAAATAAATTTCTACCTCATACTTGGGATCGAACGCTAGCCCCTTCTAATGAAAGGCCAGGTCGAAACCAACCATGCCATGAGAGACCATAAAAGAAATTGGAACCTGACGCTACCTAGCTGTCCGAGGATTTACCTGGCGAGACATCAGTCTCTTACCAGCGAGTTTTACCCAATTTCCCGCCAGGTAAATCCTCGATCCCAAGTATGAGGTAGAAATTTATTTCTATTTGAGCACGATGTTGTGTTGATATTTATCTATATTGACTCATTAGGGGTAATTTGAATGAATTACTACCAATTGTGTCACGTGGTGGGCCGGGAAATTGGGTAAAACTCGCTGGTAAAAGACTGATGTGTCGCCAGGTAAATCCTCGGACAGCTAGGTAGCGTCAGGTTCCAATTTCTTTTATGGTCTCTCGTGGCATGGTTGGTTTCGACCTGGCCTTTCATTAGAAGGGGCTAGCGTTCGATCCCAAGTATGAGGTAGAAATTTATTTCTATTTGAACACGATGTTGTGTTGATATTTATCCATATTGACTCATTAGGGGTAATTTGAATGAATTACTACCAATTGTGTCACGTGGTGGGCCGGGAAATTGGGTAAAACTCGCTGGTAAGAGACTGATGTCTCGCCAGGTAAATCCTCGGACAGCTAGGTAGCGTCAGGTTCCAATTTCTTTTATGGTCTCTCGTGACATGGTTGGTTTCGACCTGGCCTTTCATTAGAAGGGGCTAGCGATCGATCCCAAGTATGAGGTAGAAATTTATTTCTATTTGAACACGATGTTGTGTTGATATTTATCCATATATATATATATATATATATATATATATATATATATATATATATATATATATATATATATATATATATATATATATATATATAATGTCCTAATTCGTGTATGTAGATGTCTTGTACGACAAGGTAAATGAACTCGATATTAATGAGTATTCCACAAAAACCTATGTGTCACTATGTTTTGCAAGGATTGCATTTTGTAACGAAGGGAGTTTTAGTTGCCGGTGAGCACTCGAGTTGACAAGGCCCTCACCTGAGAAGGTAGTTGTGTATTGTGTACTTACGAACGAACGTTTTGTAGTAAATGAAGAAAACCCATATGCAGACGTCTCATTATCCGTCAGCACGGGTCATATTGGTGTCAGGTGTAAAAAATACGTCTGTTTGTGTATGCTGTGAGTGAAGTTGTTCTTTGAGCTGGTGAAATAAAAGTTCAAGATGGTGAGATATACAAGGACTAACATAGCAGACACTGCTGCTGCAGAAATTGAGAATGAAGGAGCAGTGGGATATAGCATTCCCGATCAAGAATACAGACAGGAAATTAGAATGCAAGAATTGGGAAATAAGTTAGATAATTTACAACAGTTAATAAATAGACTTGGTGGAACGAGAACAGGAGCGGCGTGCAATCACAGCATATCCGACGTACGTAAACGAAGTGAAAATGCACACAGGTGAAAGTACACATGTACAGCTGAGTGAAAATATGCAAATGGAAGTTCGAAAGTGGCCAGAACCCCAGGCAAGTGTTAGGCCTTTCGATGATCGATGACCTAAAGAAGGGTTTCAATCAATTGAAGTGTTTTTGAGAGACTTTGAAGTAGCTAAATATGGGTGGTCGGAAAGAGAAAAAGCAATTCAAGTAATTAGATTGCTGAAAGATGCTCTGGCAATGGAAGTAATGTGTTGGCCACAAGAGAGTTTAAGAAGTTATATACTGAAATAAAACGACGTTTAATTGAGAAGTATGCCTTGCCTGATGCGAGAAAGGGAGACCTAAAAGAAAATTACAAACCCAAAATACGGGAAGGTGAATCCGTTCTTAGTTTTGCAACTCATTTTTCGGGATTGTGATTCGTTTGCTACCCGGAGTGCCAATCTCCCAGAAGGTGATAAAAAGGCAATTGCCCGTAAACATGTTCGCAGATTAGTAAACCCGTATTTGTGGTTATTTGTTCGATGACAATCGCTCATTAGCAGACGTAGTGAGTGCGATACAAAACATTTTAGATAGTTTGCCAGAAGAAAAAAAGGACTGGGAGTAACGGGGCCGATTCCGAGAAGGTGGCAGCCATGAGAGGAAGTCGACCCCGAAGAGTGGTAAGGGGGAATGCAGTCAGCAGATTAGCAGAGTCTTCAGATGTTGGCACTGTGGGGGAGAGGGGCACCGACGAGTGGAGTGCCCCACCCAAGGATCCCCCAGCTGTTACACTTGTCAGACCTACGGTCATTTATCTCGAGAATGCCCATCAAAAAATGCCCAGGGGGGGCAGGCTGGGGCACACGCACACCTCCCCCCGCCCAACGTCCGAGGAAAATGAAACAGAGGAAGGGGAGACGAGGGAGTTCGATGCCCCCCGCATGACATCACAAGCAGTAGCCGAGGAAGCAATGATGACAGACGTGACAGAGCAGGCACTGGGACCTCCATCGGTACCCCCGACCTCACCCCGCAGCACTAGGGAGAGGACCAGGGGCCAGCGGCATGGCAGCTGAGGTCATCGGCCCGTGTCCCATATCTCGTAATGGCCGGCTGGGAATGTTAGCAGTTAGGATCGACCTGCAAGATAAATCCATCCGAGCGCTGATTGACACGGGTGCCAGTGTTTCATGGATGGAAAAAAAAATTCTCAAATCCACCACAGCCAGCGGCATCCATTGTTCTTGACACGCCGGGAGGAAATAAACTACACTTAAACCATACATCAATCGTCCAGTTTTAGGTGGGGTCTGTGAAGTTCACACATGATTTTTTTGTCTTGCCCACCTTGGGAATTCCAGGAATCGAGGCTATCCTAGGAATAGACTTTATATCTAATCAATCAAATTTGCATTTTTTGGGGAAAAGATACAATAACATTAAAAGTAGGAGGGAACATTTTGCCGATAGAAAGTCATGAGACAGTAAGTGCGTGTGTTAGCTCGGAGAGAGTAGGGTAACAGCTGTACCTGAGAGAGGAGAAGTGTTGTCCCTCCAGACCCTTATTAGCATATATGTGACCCCGTGTCGCCCTTTTGTGGAAGGAACCAAGGTAGTTGTTTAACCCCATGACAATTGGCCCCATATGATATTAGAGGGGTTGACAGAAATTAAAGAGAACAGAGCTGATATAACGATAGTTAATTTGTCAAATAAGAGTTGTTTTAGGAAGTGATTCTGTGTGTGAATTAGAGTTATGTGAAATTGTTTATAATGGGATGTTGGGAGCCACAACTCCAGCCCGCACAGATGAACGCACTCAGAATTTGATTATGCAAGCGCGAAAATTGTCCCTTAGAATATCAGCCTGTAGTTAGTGACATTGTCAATAATTATTCCGATGTAATTGCAATTCGAGATGAGCCACCCGGGAGGATTGATCAATTTCTCTTTAGCATTGAAACTGGGCAGGCGGAGCAGATCAGGTCAAGGCCTTATAAGGTACCCATTCATTTCTAGGGGGAGATAGAAAGTGAAATTAATGAATTAAGGGAACAAGGGATAATCGAGGAGAGTGAATCCCCCTGGGCTTCTCCAATTGTAGCTGTTAGGAAAAAGGATGGCTCGGTAAGATTGTGTTGATTATAGGAAATTAAATGCAGTAACTAAAGATAATGCATTCCCATTGCCCTCAATCGAAGAATCACTTGTGAAAGTACGGGATAGCAAATATTTTACAACTGTTGATTTAAAATCTGGATACTATCAAATACCCATTCAGGAAGACAGTAAATGTAAAACGGCATTTATAGCTAACGATCAATTATTTCAGTTTAATTTTCTTCCTTTCGGTGTTAAAAATGCTCCAAGTCATTTTTCTAGATTAATGATGGCGGTTTTGTCGCCCTTATTTGGCCATAATGTTCTTGTTTATTTAGATGATATCATAATTACAGGGAAAACGGCCGAAGAACATAATGATAATATTCGTTAAGTTTTAGAAGCATTGCGACGTAATAGTATGAAAAAGAATTTGTCAAAGTGCAAATTTTTCTGTAAACAGGTCGAATTTTTAGGTCACATAATAACCCCACAAGGTATCCAACCCTGCCCCAGTAAAGTAGCGGCTATTACAGATTTCCCCAGGCCACGTAACTCTAAAGAAGTAGCTGGGTTCCTTGGGCTCGCTGGATATTACCGTAAATTCATAAGAGGTTTTGGAGAGATAGCGAGACCCTTAGATGCTTTAAAGAAACAAAAAGTAATAAATTGGGGAGAGGAAGAAGAAAGGGCCTTTAACCATTTGAAAGCTGCCTTAACTAGTAATGAATTACTCGCATATCCTAGATTTGATCACCCGTTTTTAGTGACAACAGATGCGAGTAGCGTAGCTATTGGTGGCATAGTTTCTCAACGAGATAATAAAGGCAGAGAGAGACCCATTTGTTTTGCTTCCCGGGTTTTAAAAGGGGCAGAAAAGAATCATCCTGTAGTGCATTCGATTGAGAGGATTTGGCTATTCTTTGGGTTCTAGAGAGGCATCGGTTCTTTTTATTAGGTCAGTCGATTGAGTTGCAAAGTGATCATCGCCCCTTACGTGATTTGTATTTTAAAAATGATTTGACCTGTCGTCAAGCGTGATGGATTGAGAGATTATTAGAGTTTAATATAAAGGGTTTTCACCACATAGAAGGTAAAGATAACAAGGTAGCTGATGCCCAGAGGTGCAGTAATAGGAGTAACAACTAGGGCACAAAAGAGGAACGGAGAACATAACCAAAATGTTGAGAGTTCTCGCGATGCACATGCATTAGACGAGAGAGAGAGAGAGAGAGAGAGAGAGAGAGAGAGAGAGAGAGAGAGAGAGAGAGAGAGAGAGAGAGAGAAAGGGAAAGGGGACTCGCAAGAGAGAGAGGGGAGACTCAGAGAGAGAGAGAGAGAGAGAGAGAGAGAGAGAGAGAGAGAGAGACGAGCGATGAAGATGAATATATGTGGATGACCGAGGACATGACCAGGGATGTCCAGAATGAATGCCCTGATGATGCAGGTTTGATTGACTTGGGAGGTTGGGACATAAAAGAAGTCCGAGAGGGACAGAAAAAAAGAGGAATGGATGGAAAGAGTGCCAGCAGTGATTAAAGGGGAATCGGAGAGTTATCTGTCATTTCTGATTGTGCCTCGTGAGAATTTTTTTATTGAAAATGATGTCTTATATTGTGCTTACGAGAAGAGGGGAGAGGAATTTTGTGCACGGGTAGTTCTTCTT
Organism: Palaemon carinicauda; assembly: GCF_036898095.1. Classification (NCBI taxonomy): domain Eukaryota; kingdom Metazoa; phylum Arthropoda; class Malacostraca; order Decapoda; family Palaemonidae; genus Palaemon; species Palaemon carinicauda. The sequence continues at coordinate 134,868,957 of NC_090726.1, read as the reverse complement.
CCCTCTATAATTAAACGAGCCATCCACATTGCACATGTAAGTCCGTATGCGAGGCATTTAGGGATTGATAGAACATTAAGGAGAGCATGTGAATCCTTCTTTTGGTTAGGAATGAAAAAGTCTATAGAGAATTATATAAAAGGTTGTCATGCTTGTAACTGTTTCAAAGAACATAAAAACACTGTACCGGAAGCCAGAAAGTGGCCTGTAGTTCCCATTAAATTTTATAGAGTGCATATGGATGTAGTAGGACCATTTCCTACTGGGTTAACACAACATAAGTATATATGTGTATTTGTGGATGCATTTACTCGGTACACTCATACTAACGCAATGTTGGATAAATCTGCAAATTCATTAGCCCAGGTGCTGTGCTCTTTCACTACTAGGTTTGGTTGCCCGAAAATTTTGATGATTGATAATGGTCATGAGTTTATAAATAAGGTGGTGAAATCGGTCACGGACTTGATGAAAATTGAACACTTTTCAGTGACCGCATATAGGCTTTCAGCAAATGGCTTAGTAGTCACATAATAGGGAAGTAGTGCGAATTTTGCGTTACTTAGTGGCTGATGACCCCCTTCATTGGCACGCCATGTTTCCCACAGCTGAGCTAGCTTTGAACATTATATATAATGCTTCGCTCAGGGACACGCCTTTCTTTTTAGTGTATGGACAGGATCCTGTGTTACCATATACGGTACTCATTAATTCGCAACAATTGCCAAATTATTCAACTGAGCAATACCGTGTATATTTATTACATATATTGAGGAGAGTAATGAACACTGCTGAAAGGTTTTTGAAAAGAGCTAATGAAAATCACAGCTCAAAGTATGATGGTCGGTCCAAAACCGCACCGGTAAAAGTATTTGTGGGCGATCGTGTGTATTTGAAACGATTACAACCTAGGAAACACAAACTAGAGTCAGCGTATTTGGGTCCGTACCGAGTAAGGATGGTTAAGTCTAACACAGTTGTGATACAAAGCATTGTTAGCAGTGCAGTGTCTGAACACCATCAGGCACACATACATGTGGTGCCTGAAGAGGTAGTTTTCAAAAGTGTTCCTCCTTACCCCTGCATACGTGACATCCCTCGAGTTGATGAGTAGAAATTTTTTTTTGTCTTTGCTGTTGTTGTTGTTTGAACAGACCTCATTTCTTGTATCGACGTGTTTTAAATAAACGTGATGATAATAATGTGTTATGTTGATGCTAAATTTATACGTAAAATGTTGTGGTAATTTTGCCGAGTGTGGAAATACGTATAACATTGTTGAGTTAACCTAAAAACAATCAAAGGTTAAATAGATCAAGTGAGATCCGTCAGGCGGATGCTGTATTATTCATGTAGTTATATGATTCTTGGTTGCTGGGGCCGGGGCGGTTCCCGAATGGCAAGTGGCTGTGGGATTAAAGTTCAGCCTTGGGGATAGGCAGTGTTATAGAATGTGTAGTGTGAATACCTTATACTAAATGTTATAGGAGAAGGGCGGGAAGATGAATGATTTTCTCTGGAAAACGGCTACTGGCCACCGGTTGAAAGTTGCAAGTGCAAGTGTTGTAGTGATAAATGGTGAAACGGTGGTAGTGAGTTGTGTTGCGAAATTGTTCCGTAAATCCAGACAAGTAAAATCGAGGGATGAAGGAATATCTATTCCTACCCCTGTCCCGCCCGAGAAGCCCGTATTGCCCGCAACCAGAGGGAGGTTATTGATGAGGTTGTGTAGACTTGATGTTATAATTTTTTTTTCCACTTTGGGTATTCTGTGATTTGGTTGTAGAGGTCTTAAGAAGAAATGAGTGGAATTATTTATATTGTTTTGTGTACATTTTTACATGCAATATTTCATTTTTTTTTTTTTTTGTGGAAGATGTGTTGTTTTTTTTGGGTGATTTCTATATATATATATATATATATATATATATATATATATATATATATATATATATATATATATTTCATGTTGCATATCTGTTTAGTACATGCCATGCCTATTCCGGGTTGGAGTGTCCTCCATATATCATATACTAGTGAGGGTGAGTGCGCACCTCCTTCCGGAGTGAGGAGCTTGGGTGGGGTAGTAATGTCCTAATTCGTGTATGTAGGTGTCTTGTACTACAAGGTTAATGAACTCAATATTCATGAGTATTCCAGAAAAGCCTATGTGTCAGTATGTTTTGCAATGATTGCATTTTGTAATGAAGGGAGTTTTAGTTGCTGGGAGCACTCAAGTTGACAAGGCCCTCACCTGAGAGGGTAGTTGTGTATTGTGTACTTACGAATGAACCTTTTGTAATAAATGAAGAAAACCCATATGCTGAAGTCTCATTATCCGGCTGCATGGGTCATATATATATATATATATATATATATATATATATATATATATATATATATATATATATATATATATATTTGTGTGTGTGTGTATAGACCGTTGGGATGTAATTACATATTTTCAAATACACAAGGTTAATTTGTATGTAAAATCCAGCCAGATGTTTTTCACGATAAGTATATACTGTATGGCATTGCGCTCACAGAAATTTTTAAGAAGGAGAGGGAGACCAAATCGAAGGTGGGTGGACTGTATTAAGGATGACCTTCGATCAAAAGGATTAACCGGTGATGAGGTGTGGGACAGAGGTAGATGGAGAAAGCTGACCAGAATCATCGACCCCACATAGAAGTGGGAAAAGATGTAGACAAAGAAGAAGAAGAAGCGTACACAGAAATTTTTAAGAAGTTTCAACAAACAGATATTTCGGATTGTCTTACGAATGGCTGAACTGATAAATAGCTTTATTCATCTTTGCCACATTCAAATGGCATGTGAAGACGACGCATTTTCTTCTTGGTCCTAATAAGGAAACCGCTTCCAATCCTTCCACTTCACGGCTATTTTGAATGGGTTATCCAAGGGGGAAGTTTTGAAGTATTAAGATATATGATATGTATACCATAATAAGAGGGAATGATCTATGTACCATATATACCTTTATAAATGGTTTCATGTTTTTTTTTTTTTTTTTTTTTTTTTTTTTTTTATTGTTAGGAAGAAATTGGAGACATGTATAATAGACCTGTGATATCATGGATTATTCACTAAAGATATAAGTTATTCTGTAACTCATAGTTATTATTATTATTATTATTATTATTATTATTATTATTATTACTTTGTTATTATTATTAGTACTTTGTTATTATTATTATTATTATTATTATTATTATTATTATTATTATTATTATTGCAGACTAAGCTATAACCTTAGTTGGAAAAGCAAGATGCTATAAGTTCAAGGGCTCCAACAGGGAAAAATAGCCTAGTCAGGAAAGGGAACAAGGAAATAAATAAACTACAAGAGAAGTAATAAACAATAAATATATAATATTCTCAAAACGGTAACAACATTAAATTAGATCTTTCATATATAAACTATAAAAACTTAAAAGAAAACAAGAGGAAGAGAAATAACAAAACATCGTCCCCGAGTGTACCCTCAAGCAAGAGAACTCTAATTCAAGACAGTGGTAGGCCATGGTACAGACCGTACAGAGGCTATGACACTAGAAGAGCTGCTTATCTTAGCTAAAGAGTCTCTTCTACCCTTCCCAAGAGGAAAGTAGCCTCTGAAAAATTACATTACAATAGTTAACCCCTTGAGCGAAGAAGAACTGTTTGGTAATCTGTGTTGTCGGGTTGTATGAGGACAGAGGAGAATGTGGAAAGAATAGGCCAAACTATTCTGTGTACCTGTAGGCAATGACAAAATGATCCGTAACCAGAGAGAGGGATCCAATATTGTAGTACAATTAGTTAAAGTTTCATAACTATATGCTTAAAATTTCGAATGTTCTTGCTTGCAGACATAGACATGAATTAAAGTATTGTATAACCTCATGTCGGAAGGTAACCAGTACCGAAACCTAGTAAATTTGTTATAATGTAATGCCAATTCTCGCATAAAATCTATATTTAATTATTAAGATAGGCACAATTTCTTAAGGCTCAACAACCAATAAACTAGATTTAGCTCCAAAACCCCCCTTTGCGGAAGTAATAAACTGTGTGTCATCGTTACAGGGAACCGAAAAGGTAATCACCATTTGTCCTCAAACTGTGAATGATCCTATAGTATAGTTGGTTGACCTGTAAACATTGAAACACGACGCATGCGCACTCCCAGAAATCCACCGTTTGAATGACTGCGATGAATTATGGATGAAGATTATTGTTTGTCATTAATGGAAGCCAGCCATACACGCCCATAAGTTCAAACAGAGATTACTTCTCATGAATACAAGATGAAGGTTAAGCTTTGGTAGACATCTGTTACGAATGACCGGAGTGTTTGCATAAGCTTCATACCTCATTAGTAGTTATGAACGATCTACTAGTTTTATCTCTTTTATTCCTTTCCTGCGATTTGAAGGCGGAGATAAAGTACACGAGAGAGAGAGAGAGAGAGAGAGAGAGAGAGAGAGAGAGAGAGAGAGAGAGATATGCGCCATATGTTAATGATACAAAAGATTGGCCGACTGATACATACTGTACTCTCGTAAACATACAAGTATAAACGTACCGATTCTATATTCATTTATACAGTAGCATCTGCTGTGCTAGTACATAGCGGAAGAATCGGTGGAAGAAGTATTTATCAGTTTTATTCATAATTATATATTTATAGGTATTAATATATTACAAAGATATCCAAATGTAGCTCTGTTGAAAGTAAGAAAATTTACTGTAAAGGTCTCAGGTGTTTCTAAAGAAGAAGTATTTGGGTTCTTGTTTTTTTGACTTGCATAAGTATTTTTCACTTTGCTCAACTTGCTTTTATTTCTATTTCCTGTTAACGATTTTTTTTTTATCCTAGCAAAGGATTCGTTAGTTTTTATTTGATTATTAATTACTTCTTTTGGTCATAAATAGCCTACTATGTATTGTAAGCAGTTGAAACTGGTCAAGATTTATTTGGTCTTTTAACTTTGATATTAAGAAATTATATTTGCTGAGGTGTTCGAAAATCGTATGTACTCTAATGTACTCCTTGTGAAATCATAGTTGTTAAAGCATTTATTAAAGATTTTGCGTCCGACTTTATCAATACCATCTTCGCGAAACGGATAGAGAATGGGCAGACGCATCACACGCGTGAAAGTAAGCAAATATTAAAGAATTGGATTCAGCTAACGATAGATCCTTTCGTAGAGAGAGAGAGAGAGAGAGAGAGAGAGAGAGAGAGAGAGAGAGAGAGAGAGAGAGAGAGAGAGGGGGGGGGGGGGTGGCCATGATGGATAGGAAGATACCAGACCCCGTAATGAAGAGGTTGTAATAGAGAAAGCAACACACGCTCTTATATAATGTCCGGAAAGCCTTCGAGAAATTATATATCTCATCTTGCGATACATTCGGGACGCGCATAATTTACTGGTTATCTTAGTGGACGTTTGATTGTTTTTGCGAAGAGGAGCTTTCACTTTCGAAAACCTTTCTTCATTAGGAAGTATTTGTACGAATGATGAAATGCATCGACAAGTAATATAGAATTTTTACTTTCTCATACATGGATAATATTTCTTTCTGAATTTCTTTCTATACTTATGTACTGTATTTCGTTGGGGGTGAAAGCAATTTAAAGTCCTTACCTTACATCTCAATCGTCATACCTAAAGTTACTAAAGAAGGATTGAAATTATAAAAGGAAATATTGAAGAGCCACTTGAATTCAATCCACGGAAGTAAAAAATAAAGCCCTACTGATTCTTCTTATGACTAAGTATCGTTCACTCATCTATAGAAAATTTTATAAAATTTTGACAGCATCAGAGAATCCTATAGAATAATGATTATCTCACAAAATTGATGCAACAGATTTGTTAAGTTTACAAAACGTTGTTAAAATTACTGCCAAGCAAACTGCCACATAATGATCTGGACTATATTTGACTTTCTGCCCAACAAAGCATTACTCGGTTAGAAGACTGCAATTCATTGAATTTGTTTAATAAATATTACGAATCTTAACGAAAACGTTGTTTTGCTTATCGAAAACAAATTAGATTTCCCTTTATTAACCAACCTTGGAAGAGAGCTTTGCTCCTGTGACCCAGTACTTATGGACCGAATTCCAGGAATGCTGAGAAATCACCTGGAACTCTTCCAGGCGATGACCTCATCACGAAAACAAGATACCAAGACCTACAGAAAGACCTATTCTGTAGGTCGTGCAAGATACTCATTTAACAGCGACTATCGTTAGATCTGATTTCAAGGGGGACTTAGGACACAGAAGAAGTATGAGCTTAGGTCGCTCTTAAGGTTGGGGTTTAAACAGCAGGAGGAGTGACAGTGGGAAGGACGCGCCCTTTCATTCATGGCCAAAACCTCTGGGGACTACGATAACGGACAACGGTAGCCCATTCATTCTGAGGAGTCGGGTAAGAAGGATTTCAGCCAGGACAGGTGTGGGGGATCCAGTGACGCAATTTCTTTTAAGAAAGGCCAGGGGTGTCAGGATAAATCTCTCTCTCCTTTATATACACACACATATATATATATATATATATATATATATATATATATATATATATATATATATATAGGCTATTTATATATATATATATATATATATATATATATATATATATATATATATATATATATATATATATATATATATATATATATATATATATATATATATATATATACATATTTATATTAGAAAGGCAAATGAAAGTAGATACTTCGCCTTTCTACTAAATTTCAGGCTTTCTGGAAGCGGAAATGCCATTCATATATATATATATATATATATATATATATATATATATATATATATATATATATATATATATATATATATATTTGAGTAGGGATTCCCTAACGTGGTGAAGAGATTGGTGTTAGACAGATCCAGCCATACTAGGATGATTTGCTGTGAGCGATCAGACTAAAAACTCCCAGATATACGTGTCTCAGGCCTTGGCTCTCTAGTAGACTATAAATGGCTGTATTTGTTGTTTCTGCTGCCTGTGTATTTTCTGCGTCGACCTAAATTCAGGTTCAAGAGAATCCGCTGAAAGGGGTACTTGGAACGCTGATGTCTAAGCTGCATTTCATCCGGAGATTATGGCACAAGTAACCCTTCAGCTGTAAGCCTTACTCTTGGATTATATTTCCTAAACAGATTAAAGGCAAGAAAATGATCAGGATTGCTTTTACTAGAACAAGACCTTGGCTATCCTGAGGCTAGGCCTATTCCAGAGAGCTTGTTGGATGAAATGTCCTCTACCCATGCAATTGATTTCGTAGGTTGTTCTTTGGCTGCAGGAAAATTATTTCCTGTAATAACGTCTTTAAACTGCTAAGCAACCAGAAGGATGAATTCTTTTGAAGCCATCGTTTCCTATGCGAAATATACTCTACAATATACAGTATATATATATATATATATATATATATATATATATATATATATATATATGTATGTATGTATATATATATATATGTATGTATGTATGTATGTATGTATGTATGTATGTATGTATATATATATATATATATATATATATATATATGTATGTATATATATATATATATTGTCTATATATTTGTATGTATATATATATATATATATATATTGTCTATATATTTATATATACACATATAGTATATATGCTGTATATACATGCCTACAGTAAAGAAGAGCATTATGAAGGTTATGTTTATATTTGGGATGGTTGGGTAGAATATTCACAAGGATTAAGTCAACCCTTTTTCCGGTATCTGACACTAACAGTCCCGAAATAGAGATAATTCTCTCTCTCTCTCTCTCTCTCTCTCTCTCTCTCTCTCTCTCTCTCTCTCTCTCTCTCTGTACTGCCACATATCAGTCTTCTGGTTTCACGGGAAATCCTAATGTTGGGGTTGCAAGTTCACGTATTTTCTCTTAACTTCAGCATATGAAGGTGCCCATTTACAGCTGGGAAGACTAATGGGGAATAATTGTCTGGTAGGGCTGAGTTTACTATATATATATATATATATATATATATATATATATATATATATATATATATATAAATTTGAACATTTAACCGTGTTTTTCATATTTCATATAAGCCACAGATATTAACACATTAAAGTCTGGATTCTCTTAACCTCGGGATCAGAGCACTAGGCGAAATCACTCAAAGACTATATTATCTGTCCGGCCGGGCTTCGAACCCTGGTCCAGGACGCTTTAATTTGTTGATATATATGGCTTATTTGAAATATGAAAAACACAGTTAAATCTGCAAATTTATCATTGATCGAATTAGCTACGATGGTGAAGATGGGTTGATTTCAATTCTAAGTACAAAAAACCTGAATTCGACAGGTATATGTACAGAAGAATTGTCATTGACTTTTATCTTTCTTCGTGGCTGAGTGGTATGGTCAATGTCACACAAGTATCCTGGACCAGGGTTCGAAGCCCGGCCGGACAGATACTATAGTCTTTGAGTGATTTCGCCTGGGGTTCTGATCCTGGGGTTGTTAAGAGAATCCAGACTTTAATGTGTTAATATATATGGCTTATTTGATATATATATATATATATATATATATATATATATATATATATATATATATCATGATAATTAGGAACTTTCACGTATCATTTGTGAGCAAGCAAAAACGTTTTTGTCCTATTGTTTAGAACAAGTTGACCTTTACGTACCTGTATTTTATATTATCTCGATTTTCGATAACAGTCAATCTTGCATTGAACATAGGCAAATTATGAATGTGTCTTGAGCATTGTACCGCAGTCCTCATTTCCTATGGGTGTACTCTTCCGGTGGTACGGGTCATTCTTAGAACAATGCTGACTTACTCAATGTCTTATAGAATATTGTTCACATTTTGAGAAATAAACTTCTCAATTGTCTTGATAGGGATGAATTGAATAGCGTTCTTTGTTTCCATCTCTCCAATAAAAACCCTCTTCTTTCTTCTGGCTTTGTCTAATTTTGTTTGCCCCTGAGGTCGCAACTCAGGCTCTTCTATTGTTGAATACTTTCGTTGTTTAGTGTAGATGAGGCTTGACATTCGATTAGATATTTTGTGGAAAATGTCACGAGAAGCAGAGAATTCCTTGTTGTGTAAAAGTTAGTGAGTAAAGGCATAGGGTAAGTAAACCAAGGTTTATTTTCATGTAAATTCATATATCTAATTCTGTAGATTAGATTAGCATTTGCCATGTTTCATTGAATGTTATTGATGATAGTTCTTATGCTTTTGTTTATTAATGACTAACTGGGATTATGAATATGATGATATCTTGAGATTGTTCAGTATTACAACCCTCTTGTAACTAAGAATAAGTAAGTAGCAAGTTTTTCCTTACTTGATGAAATTTCTTTAGTGAAAATAAAGTTCAGACTTCGCATTCCCCTTTGGTCGTGAATGGTAATAACAACATGGCGTCAGTACAAAAATGAAAAAATAAAGAAAAGAAAGTTGTCATTAACACAGAACGGTTGTCATATGTATAAAAAAAGAAGAGATTGCTTCACGCACACACAAACACACAAAAGAAGACGGTCCAAACGATTATACACATGGTTATTACCTACACGTTTAGCGTATTTATTTCTATTGTTACTTTTTGGATAAATCCTCTTCTTTGTTACTCAGATTTCGTCATGGATCTTCTACCTGTGGTGTTATTTGGGTAATTTCGAAACAATGTTCATGAAGTCAGATAATTCATCACTAAGTGTTGTTTTGATAGATTGTGATTTAAGCAGTGCTAGTGAATTCAGTCATTGATTGGGTAAATTTATGCTCATATATTACAATGTTCATGGTTATGGCGTTCTTTGGAAAATAAATAAAATTAACAAAATAATTGCAATCGGTCGGATGATTTTTGGTCCTGTTAGCATCACACTGCAGTAATTGTTTCATTGATGTAAATTATCTAGACATCAGTAAGGAAAAATATATTATCTATTACCCACATTATGATGAAAATTTCCGACAATGCCATAGTCTAGATTGTATCACTATTAGAATCCATTAGTTTGAGATCGCTCATGCGTTTAACATATATAAGGCGCTAAAGACAACAATGCCAACATGTGGCCAAGAAAACCGTTTTTCTGAGAAAAAGAGCAATAGAATGGGTCGATTATAGGATTGCACTTCTATGTTATGTCAAATGATCCTTTAATACCCTACAGTAGAAAATGTGATCCCATCCTGAGCATTTAGTCGTGATTTTCTTATTTTTCTTTATTCCTTACTCTATTTGGATCTTGATTCGTAGTACAGAAAAGTTATGTGTATTATAAAATATACTGCTGATGACAGGAAGTGGAATAACTTAACGTACAAATACCAGTTTCTTTGGAAAGATAATTACTAAATTATAACTTGAATAGCGTAAAGGATTTATATCTTTAGCATAAAATTACAGTATGTCCAAAATCTGCTATTGGTATTGATGATATTGGCGTCATTACGCCGATTCTTTTGTTTCTGTTGACCTCTAGAAACGCAAAGACTCCATGCAAGGGATGACGTAAGAATGACTTTGCATGCCATCCCTGAATAAATTCAAGTTCTTTGGTATAGTGTTATCACATGTCATGTTCATATAAAGGATTTTCATACACTCTCTGCCTATAGTCATAGATATGACACGCGAATACTGATGAGGTGATGACCATCACTTTAATAAGCGTAGGTCATTATCTATTATTATTATTATTATTATTATTATTATTATTATTATTATGATTATTATTATTATTATTATTATTATTATTATTATTATTATTATTATTAGCTAAGCTACAACCCTAGTTGGAAAAGCAAGATGCTTTAAGCTCAAGGGCTCCAATATGGAAAAATAGGTCAGTGAGGAAAATAAATAGGAAAATAGATGAACGATATGAGTGATAATTAACAATTAATAAAATATTTTGAAAACAGTAACATCAAAACATATTTCATATAGAAACTTTAGACTTATGTCACCCTGTTCAACATAAAAACATTTGCTGCAAGTTTGAACTTTTGAAGTTCTACCGATTCAACTACCTGATTAGGAAGATCATTCCACATCTTGGTCACAGCTGGAATAAAACTTCTAGAATACTGTGTAGTATTGAGCCTCATGATGGATAAGGCCTGACTATTTCTAGAATGCTGTGTAGTATTGAGCCTCGTGATGGATAAGGCCTGATTATTTCTAGAATACTGTGTAGTATTGAGCCTCATGATGGGGAGGGCCTGACTATTAGTAATAACTGCGTGCCTAGTATTACGAATATGTTTTTCTAAGACCTTCAGTTCAGTTGTGCTGTTTGGGTTAGCCGTTGTTTTTGCAATACCTTAATTACTTTATTTAGTTGTCCATAATTTTTGTGTATGTTCTTTAAATGTATGTTTCCAGTTCCTTCTCATTTGATGGAATAGTTTTTTTTTTTATTCTTTGACGTAGCATTAGACGGTGGCAATTTCTTTCTATTGAGGCTCCCCATCAGAAATTCGAGAGAGAAGGCGAATAAGGAGGCTGTAAACGACTAGTTATGTGCGATGATCATCAAGATGCGCATTTTCTTTGGGTTGTCGAGGGTCATCGTTCTCAAGAGATAAATAAGAACGTCAGAAAAAGTGACCAGGCTGTCAAACAGTGCTCAAAGACAATCGTGTCCATCGAGGAAATTATTAGCTGTTGTATTTTTTGGTGTTGTCAAGCGCAGACCTTTACAGAATTAGTTTACATATGCAATACAAAATATTTTATTTGAGCTACGTTTGCTGTTTGATTCCTTTTTTTCTTTCATTTATTTATATCATGTAAAGTATCCGAAGTAAAGACAGTGTTAATGAGAATCATTTTGATATGTTTGTATATTTAACTATGAATTTGAATGGGCAAGAAACGTACGTACTTTGAACATTTACAGATTATATAACACTGCAAGAATTAACGATTTATACCTGCAATCTTGCGTCACAATAACAGGGGTCATCGACGCGGAGCACAGGTCTGAACCCAAGACAAAAAGATCTTTTCCATTAAAAGGGGCTTTGTAATTTGTTTTAGAGTTCAGTCCAATTCCTTTCCCATCCTCATTTTCTTTGTTTTCGTCTTTGCGAAGAATTGTGATGTTGCTGTTATGTGAAGCTAGCCTTGTTCCATACCTTGGTCCTGCTTCTTTAAGTTACCCATGAATGTACTCATTATTAATTGCATAACCTTACCGTAGTTTCAGGATTAATTTAAAATATTATGACAATATTTTACTAAGGGCGATTATTGCGTATGTTGGTTTATTAACGATTATTAGTGCAGCTTAGGTGGTTTACGTAAATTATTGAACTACGACATTAGGGAAATGATTTTAAAGTTTAATGGGTACTATAATACAAGGGAACACACATTTAGAATACCAGATGAAATGGGGGCCGGATGGTTCTTGTAACCATAGGCCAAAGCCCCTTTTTTTCGTTATGCCTCTATTACTGTAATCAATTTTGAGCCTGGTAATAGTAAAAAAAATTGTCTATTGAAGGAGATAAACGAGTTATCTTTATTTTCCTCTGATAATCAAATACGGACACTGATGGATAGATGAACGTTGCTTGGTATTGCCAATGATACTTTCAACTAAATTGCCTCTGACTATGTAAACAAGATCCAAGGTGACAGCTGGCATTCATGAACAAGGAGGATTTGTCATTGTTTGATTTACATTTTTTATCAAAAATTATTCACGGATATTTCAGTAGTGTCTGAATATTTATATAAATTTTCATGTGTAGAGTAATCAGGTAAATATAATATGCTGATTAGAATTCTAAAATTATGATATCACTACATCTTTTGAGAACTTTGCTGACCGCAAACATCCCCTAGGTACTTTCTGTCTTTAGTTATATTCTTATGTCTCCCAAAATCTACTTTTTTTTTCTTTTTTTTTTTTTTTGCCATTCACGGGACCCACCTTGAGTTATATTTTCGTAGAGGATCAAGAGTAGGTCTTAATAAAAAAAAAAAATGTACAAACCAGACTGAAAGATAACCTTTTTGTTGGTGGTAATACATTTACACATTTAATGTTGAGGACTGTTTACTCCAGTAATTTCTTTAGCGGTGGTATTTCAGGAACGCTATTTGGTGAAAAAACGGTGGTACTTCAATGAAGTTATTTGATAAAAAACGGTGGTATTTCAGAAAAGTCTTTTGATGCAAAAAACGGTGGTATTTCAAGAAAGTTATTTGGTACAAAAATAACTGCAGCTTTTGACGTTAAAGACTTGGTTTTCGTCAATGTGGACGTTACAACTACTGGGTTAGCTACCATCAACTGTAAAAAATTGAGCGTGAAATTGTATTTTTTACATAAAAACAAGAAAAGAAATAATGCATAACTTAAGAAACCATAAGTAGTTTGAGAGTTTATACAAAAGGAAACTTGAACGTAAAACAGCGAAACGGGTGATGGAAGTGAAACGGCTCGAAATAAATTTAAGTCCATTCTCAACATTTCGTAAGAAAATTTGTGTAAACTAAACAAGAAAATTTTTGGCAAAACTCTCCAGAAAAGGCTTAAAAATCATTGAGAAATATCTCGTCTCTCTCTCCCTCTCTCTAGTGTCGCTGACCTCTTGTTTTGTAACTCTCTCTCTCTCTCTCTCTCTCTCTCTCTCTCTCTCTCTCTCTCTCTCTCTCTCTCTCTCTCGTTTTGTAATTTCAATTTTCAATATTTTCTTTCTCGTTTTGTAATTTCCATTTTCAGTATGTCTCTCTCTCTCTCTCTCTCTCTCTCTCTCTCTCTCTCTCTCTCTCTCTCTCTCTCTCTCATATGCTTTACATCCATGACACTTCAAAGCAAATACATAGATAACCCTACCCTTATGCAAATTAAAAATCTTTGTTATCCAGTGTTATTAAAGACAATGACTATGAAGAGACCACCGCTCCCGAGGTCTTCCTCGTTCATTCATCCCCAAGGGAGACTTTTTACTAACTGTTTTTTGTATTAAAAAAAAAAAAAAAGTGTTAATCGTCCCTTCATTCATTCTACTACCATCTACTCCGTTCTTTCCTCGTGGGGCATAACTTAATATTCTGAAAAACGCCTCCTTCATGTTACGGGTCTCCGGGAGGGGGGGAAATGATGGGAATGGGTGATGAGGGAGATGGGAATGTTTGATGGGGGGAGGAGAAGGGTGATTAGGAGGTCGGATGAAGATGGGAGGGGTACGCTGTTGAATGACGACAGGTAATGAAGGGTAACTCGTGATCGAGGAGGGATAAATAAAAAAAAATAAAAATTAATCGAAATTTTATAAGAATTGAAAGTTTTGTTTATTTTGATTATACTTTATAATTAAAAAGTATGTTTCAGCAGTTTTCTTATCTAATTATTATAGTTAATTGACAAATGAATGTTAGAAATATAATGATTTTCATGAGAACATAGCATAATTTTAAAAGAATCTTTTTCATTTATTAATTAATCACAAGTAATTATCAGATCATCTGGTTGATTCGAAATATAAGAATTGAAAGATTTGATTATCCTGATTATGCTTTACAATTAAAACTTATGTTTTTAACAGTTTTTTATCTAATCATTATAGTTAGTTGACAAATGAATGTTAGAATTATAAGCATTTTCTTGAGGATGTTGTATAAGGAAAAAAATCGTATTCATTTGTTAATCAATCACCTGTAATTATTATTTAGATCATCTGGTTGAAACTGTATTGCTAATTAAACCCCTAATTAGAGGAAACACAACTCTTATCAGAGACTACATTTGTGCGATTAATGAATCGAGTAATTGCATAGTTTTCTCTTTCTCAGTAATCAGTTCCTGCCTTATCTATAGAACGCGAACCGTTTTTATAAGTTTTTTTTTTTTTTTTTTGAGTTCACTGTGTATCCTCTGGAGCACTTGGTTTTGCCTCAATAGGCTCAAGATTTAATGTCATCACTAGTTTCAAACTGGTTTAGGTTTCTTTAGGCCTAGAGAGAGAGAGAGAGAGAGAGAGAGAGAGAGAGAGAGAGAGAGAGAGAGAGAGATGCAACCAATTCTGTTTCCCATTTCATAATGAACTAACGCAGATTTAAACGATTTTATTAGGTATTTTGCCTTAAAACGGATTGTGGTCTGGAGCAAAAAATCTGTTAATACTGCTAGTAATATTATGAGGAGAATTATGGGTAATATGGTTATTTGTTAAGTAACGTTTTGAGCTAATATGATATTCCTTATCAGAGTTGTTAACTTTCTCATTTTATAAAACATTAATTTTTCATACATATGCAGAAATTATACACATTTTATGCATATATTGACAATATTTACTCGTACAGTATTACAGTTGAGTGTTCATAGGAGTATATAAGATTTTAATTAACTAATTTTACCCGTAACGAAACTATGAGTTTTCAATTGTATGGAACTATTTCTAGCTTCTTATCTACCTTTTAACAAGGTACCTAAAGACTTTTTTATCATTTTATGTGACCGTCGGGCTATTTCGGTTGGGAGTGACTTGAATAAAAAAAAAAATTTTGGTTTTCATGTCAGCCTTTTTGTATGCTCGAAGTTCTTTGTTGCTTGATTTCAAAACGTATAAGACATATATCTAATGTTAACTTTCAGAATAACTTTACACAATAATGAGACTTTCGAGATAATTATATGCTTAATTCTTAACTTGCAAAGTAATGTTTATCTTCCTCCCCTTTTTTATAACTTTTAGTTTCTCAATTCATCAACTAGGTCATAAGTTTCCTTTTCCATTTTCTGACGTTTGCTTTAACGAACCAAATATAAGATGATAAGTTTGGCCTTTACAGTTTTTGTTTTTGGCAAAAGAATTTTCTTCGAAAGCATTTTTATATTTGTGATGACTGAGTTTTTAGATACCATCGTCAAAACATTTAAATTCCAGTTGTTTATATAGGAAATACTGGACAGAATACGACTTCTTGACAAGTGCTAAACTAGCTGTATTAACAAGTTTAAGACTCGCCACAGGTTACAGAATCCAATATCATAGAATTATAGAATATATGGATGTTCCATGACTAATGTCTATTAAATTTCTTATTCCTGATCTAGATATTAATCTCTGGCACGGTCGTTCAATTAGTTCGTTATGCATGTTTCATAAGATTTTTCATATTTCTGATCACCCTTTACATTCAGATCTTCCCGGACAGTTCCATCCTGTTCGTAATACTAGGCATTCAATTAATTCTAATAGCCAGGTTTTCTCCATCATTTGGCTCAATACTACACTGTATTTTAGAAATTTTATTCCAGCTATGACCAAGTTGTGAAATGATCTTCCTATTCGGGTAGTTTAATCGTTAGAACTTCAAAAGTTCAAGCTTGCAGGAAATGTTTATAGTTATATATGAAATATCTGTTCTGATGTTGCTACTATTTTTAAGAAAAAATTATTTTAATTGTCCATTATTTCTCATATTGCTTATTTATTTCCTTTCCTCACTGGGCTAATTTTTCCCTTTTGGAGACTTTGGGCTTATAGCATCTTGTTTTTTCAACTAGGGTTGTAGCTTAGCTAATAATAATAATAATCATAATAATAATAATAATAATAATAATAATAATTTTGTGATGATGGCCATTTCGATTGCTCCAAGTTTTCATTATTATTATTATTATTATTATTATTATTATTATTATTATTATTATTATTATTATTGTATTGTTCCTGTTTAGATGTGAGAGGTAAGAAAAGCTTTGAAATTGTTGAGATGATTTTATGGACAATGTGCTAGAATAGTAAGAAAGATTGATACAAGATTTTGAAAAAATGGATCAGTATTTTAATATGTATTTATGCACATAAGAGTGAGGGAGATAAATATCTTAAAACCTATTTAATTCCAAAGAATTTGGTGAGAGAGAGAGAGAGAGAGAGAGAGAGAGAGAGAGAGAGAGAGAGAGAGAGAGAGAGAGAGAGAGAGAGAGAGAGAGATCACTGGCATGACGAAGCCACTTCGAGTGAAAAAGGATTAGATCTAGTAGATGGGCGAATGTTTGCATATAGTGAGGGAATGGCGCAGTATATGTAATGGGAGCCAGTTCAGTATGTCTGAGGGCCTACTGTAAAGGTGAATGAAGTGGATGGTGGTGTGGAAATTTTCTGCTTAAAAACCTCATCCATGTTTTAGTAATTGAAGAATTGGTGTGACTGTTTTCGTGTTTTCCTGGAAGTGCAGCAATCTAGGGATAAAGAAAAATATAATCATCCTGGGGAACATTGATTGTTTAGCTGTAGTATAGAGATTGAGTGAATGTATTATTATTATTATTATTATTATTATTATTATTATTATTATTATTATTATTATTATTATTATTATTGCGATCATCGTCGTAATAACTTTGTATTCGAGATAGCTTGAAGACGATGTGAATAATTGATTTGTGTGTTCATCAGAACGATTGAAATCTTTGTTTTGCAAGACATTCATCAATGTAGATCCATCCTAGTAAGGTTGGTCGTTCAGAAACTTGTATTCGTCTTTAAAATCACTACTGTTTCATTTTATACCTTTAAAGCAGAAATTTGAATATTTGCAAAACAACATTGAATAATACGGTTCTATGTCCAAGTATTAAAGGAAAATAGCTGTTTTCTTTTTTTTCCGTTGTATTCCTAATCTATCTGCTTATCCATTTATCGATTTATGGTTTGTCATAGAACATATTTTTACAAACATTAAAGTTCAGATGATCTCCAGGCGTTACATTGAATTCATGTATCCATTTGATGCCAGCTATTTGTTTATAACAATGTTGTCATAACTTAGAAGAGACTGGAGGTACTAAGTTATTAGTTACTACTTGTTTGGGTCACTCCATTCATTCATGTTTCTTTTCTTTACCCCCCCCCCCAAAAAAAAAAACAGCCATAATGTCGAGAAGGTTCTCGTATCACAACAAACCTTGATGCACACGAACCCCTGCTTTAAAATTTTGTTTTCCAGAATTAATTTGATTATTTTACAATGAACCCTTTTATGAAAATAGCCACATTTTGTCAGAGTAACAACTAGTTCTCATGCTTACGGAATCGCCTCTTTTATCTAAAGCATGGTGGCGTAATGCGACAGATAACCAGTTTTCCAAAAAGGGACTCCTTCCGCGAAAAGATTGTTGGAATAACTCGTTTTCCAAAACGTCCCTTCCCACTTGACGATTATTCCTGTTTCTGACGTCATTGCTCCAACGTATAAAGACGCAGCGGGAGTCCTTAAAACAAGGGTTCTTAAGCCAGCCACACCCTCATATATCCAACGCTAGGTTCCTTAGTGATGAACAGCGTTATGCCACTGGCCACCTTCTCGTGTTATCGCCTAACGGCCAACATGACACTGGGATATTAAGATGGTTCTCCTCTTAACTAGTCAAGGCCTACCTCAATTGAAGCTCTGGAAGTTTTGGGGTGGGGGTCGACCCAAAAGTGACCTTATGCTGCTCTTATCTGAAAGATGAGTGTGTATGGGAAGGGTTTTTCCTGTGGTCATTCATAGTTTTTTTTTTTTTTTTTTCGTTTGAAATAGTTGGAAAAGTTCAAAAGCAGTTTTTAAAGTTGAAAGTCATAGTATACAAATACGCAATGCTCATTGCCAGTTTTAAAGTAATGTTTCGGTATTCATACGGACAAAGAAATGCATGCAATACGTAATTTATTTTGTGAGTAAAACAATTATTGGCTCATGGCTTGAGTACCTATTTCATGAATTCTATTCTTGCTTTCTTTGGTTCGTGTACGTTTGCTTTAATCTTTTTTCTTCTTTTAGCGCTCATTCCCTTATATTATGAATGAAAACAACTTTGATATGATTATCTCGAAGTAATTAAAGAATCTTATAAATCACCAACACGATTTTTGAAATATGTTGTAAATTGGTGAGTACTTTAAAATAGATAAGTTACCCTAAATAAGTGCATCCATGGTTTTCTATTATTGATATGGCAGACTATTACAATGTATTGTTACGTCTGCTGTTTTTCAAGGTCTTTTAAAAGTAAGTCTTTTGGGATATACTGTTATAACCTTTTCAGTATTTCATTGTCTATAGTTTGCCCTTTTGCATATGTGTAGTAACTTTACCAGTTATTCCATAAGATCTTGAGTAAGGAATCCTGCAAAATTCCCTATTACGGCTCCCATAGACTCGGTCTTGTTTATTATTATTCTCGTTATACATGTATTTTTCTTTAGAGAGGGTGCCACCAGAAGACCAAAGTTTTCCGGTTTCTTAAGAATACTTAAGGGGTGAAGGTGTTTGACCCATAACGATATCCTGACCACAGCAGGTGCTGGTACCAATGTGATGGACCGGTGGCCGGTAGGCTTAGAATGTGAGCTTGGTGTATATACCACTCTACCAGATAGCTTACATTGGCAACTGATTATTTTTGTTGGAATATGCAGGGATTCAATGGAGAAAACAGCCAAAAATAGAAGGCTGAAAAAAAAAGTGTCTACTAAAACCACTTGGAAAAACAATGTAAATCCAATTGAAATTATTTATAGAAAATAAAATGACTTTTCAAGTGGAAAGGATTTCCAACTATTTAAATACAACTGAAGTTCCCAAGCTTAGAGGCTCCACCTGTTCTGCGATTGACTTCTCGCATCTTACCCCCCTTTGTTTTAATTACTCCGTTTTTTTTTTATCTGTAGTAATTAAGGGCTTCCTGTATTCCACTATCCATATCAAATTACTTTGTGTCGTTTTCTGGCCGCCATTTGCCCTCAAAATCTTACTCATGTTCACATTTAATCAAATTTTTTTTCATGACGAACAAACCTCCAAACTCTTTTGTCTAGATAAACATAAAAAAGTTTTGGATGCTTGCAGGAAGAAAAAAAGATTAAATGTCAACAAGAACATTTTATGGTACATGGAAACCAGTAGATTAGCTAGGGAATAGTGTATGGATGATGGAACAACGAAAGTGATTGATTACGGTGAGTATTCTGGGAGGAGTAATTTTATCGGATGGCAGTAAGAATCATACTAAGATGAAAGAAAGGGTAATTCATAGAACAGGTGAAACAAGAAAGGCGACTGGCTTTGTGTAAAAGACGGGAAGACATGACTTGCATGTATCTCCCTTTCTCCCTGTAAGATAAGCAACTCAGGATATGTTATTGCAACAACTCTTCACAACAGTTTGGTAAATTATATATTACTCAGAACAGCCAGAAAATATTTTTTCTGGTATCTTGTTGGAGTAAACGAGTGTTTACCCGTGACCTCAGGTTAAGATTCTTTTCAACTGTGTACCTATCAATATTTACCTAATGTGCCCAAGCCCTCCAATTGGATATCCTCTGTTCAGAAATTAGAAATATGACACTATAGTATATTAAGCCAATGTCATTTCTTATGCAGCAATATACCAATATTTCCCTTTATTACCACCGCAGTAATAATAATTTATTGATTTCCTAACTCTACCTGTTAATTAAGGGGATGGGGTATGTCAAATGAGGTTTCTATGAAAAATAAGTATCCTTAATGTGGCAGTTTTCATAAGAAACCTGACTTTTAAGCCTATTATTTGTGCAATAGTCATCAAACTTGTTCTCGTAAGCTACTGCGCTCTGAAGGGGTTTAAGGTGCAGGTCTATCATTTTTCATTAAAGACCTGTAGACGGATAACTGAGATGATCATTGAGATTTTTCATTTCAACATTACTTTTACTCCTTTATAGCTAGACTAAAAAAAAAAGCATTTATTCATATGTACTGATGACATAAGATTGTAATAGCAAATTAATATCTTCTTATTTGCTCTTATAAACAGCTTTGAAGTCCTTGAAATCCTCTATTCTCAATTATGGACTAATAGGTTTCTACAACAATATATTATCTGTGTATTATCAATACTTACAAAATGTTAATGAGCTGCCGAGTCATATAATGAATGTGATCGCCAAATTCATTAAAATTCATTCGTATGTTTTCGAGTTGGACAAACTTGAACAATGTAATATATCGCCATTCTCCCAACTTTGTGTGTGTTGGCGTTAAGGTTTTTTTATACCAAAAAATTCCCAATTCAAGATTTTAACATTTATTTTATTGCATATAAGGACGGGATATAATAAGTCATATTATATTAGAATTGGATATATTAGGGCATATTGTGGAGGTTATATTTTGAAGTCCTTTTCAGGTGGCTATTTATGTGTGCATTAACGTTACATTCATATCGTGAAGTAATAGTTCAATATGGAAATGAAAATTTTCGGTGTGAGGTAGATTTAGTACAAGCAGTCGAGGAGTCCTTTCAAGATACGATCCAAGTCAGGTAGTGATAGTAAACCATCTCACTTATGAAGATTCCAGTGGCAACAATGTAACCCATAACCAGTAGATAGAATCCAGCCTGCAAATGCTGAATGGTGAAAGCTTCTTTGTCTTTCTCGGTGCTTGTAACTGGCTTCTGGGATTTGATGAGCTCCGTTCTAGCTAACTTCTGTATCAGACCAGTTGACATCAGCCATATTAATCTGTCGGTATAGGAGGGTTCATCCTTAATTCTGATATTTAATCATTGTTAGATATTTGGTGCAAATTTTTCATAGTTCAATAAGTCTGAAATGAAAACCTAGTAGCATACTTTCAGTTGTCAAGTATATTTAGCTATAATTAAAGAAAGATTTAATTAGATTACTGTGAAATATTCAAATAAATTGAATGATACTGTTGGTTATGATATTAATCAACTTTTTTAACCTTATGCTAATACAGATTGAAATGTTTTAGGTATGGCTGAAAATGTTACCTAAATAAGGTTTTTCATACCATGTAAAAAATTAATTTTGATGACGTGCTGGAAGTGTTCCATATCTAAGTGTCCTGGAATAAACTTTAGCATATGTATAATTGATAATTAACTAACTCAAAATGATTATCGCCTGAACCTAAAATGAAAATTAACGGAATGGGCATTAAAACTATTCATAAACCTAATAGTATTTCATTCGTGGATATTTATTACATTGTAATAGAATCTCTCTCCTTTAAGAATACAAGCACAGATGAGAGAGAGAGAGAGAGAGAGAGAGAGAGAGAGAGAGAGAGAGAGAGAGAGAGAGAGAGAGAGAGAGAGAGAGAGAGAGAGAGAGAGAGAACTTACTCTTTCTCAAAAACAGACTTGTAAGGCGATCCTGTAGGACAGGCAATGCTATACCCATGCGGGTAGAATTCATTGTGCGCAAAATGAAATTTCTGATGGCCTCGCAGGCTGGCTCGTACTTCTGCCCCCATCCGATTATTCGTAAAAGCGTAATTGCCTGTTAATACCTGTCGAGTGGAGTATTAGATTGAATATATGAGGTTACTCAGACAAACAGTCTTAAGTGCTGTAAATATAGCATGATTCGTGCACAAGTTTGTATATATATATATATATATATATATATATATATATATATATATATATATATATATATATATATGTATATATATATATATATATATATATATATATATATATATATATATATATATACACACTGTATACATATATATACACACATACATACTGTATATATAAAATATTTTAAATCCATGTTAACAATATTAAGGTTCTGCAATGAAGCCAATTCAAAATGATATGTAAGAAATTGAATACAATAATTCATTCAACAAACCTTTTCGATGCCTTCGTCCCATGTATTGATACACCCTACGCTGCGATCGAACAACGCCCAAATATCTTGGTAGATTTTTTGATCAGTCATCTGCCAAATAATTGTCATTTGTGTCAGAAAACATCTTTGAGCATCAAGAAGGAAGAGGTAGGATAACTATACCTATGGAGGCATCTGGGAGTATTGAAATTATTGGGGGTATAAACTTGAGCTTTCATACCATTATGATATGAGTAAGGATCATTTAAAATCACGACCCGGAAACTACACAATAGTATAGGGCAAATAGTTTAATTCTATGTCTTTTTGGGGGACAACAAATGCCTTTTTCTCATACGTTGATTATGAATTATCTACGGAAGAGAGACACAGATCGATATGGGATGTTTTATAACCTAGAGAAAACATAATTAGATGTGACTGTGTTATATGGAGATGCTCTGTAGATGAAACAAAGGTGGGAAAATATGAATGAATGGTTATGAGTTCATATGTATATAAACTCAACAAAACTATTTACCTTGATTGTTGGCCCACGTCTCTTTTTTTCCGACCTGGACAGGTTTATATTATCCCATTTAAGGGGTTGAAAGATGGACAGTGGGTGAAATACCGGGGACAAAATTGTACGGGCCTGAGACGATAATGTTGATGCGGGTTATGGCTTACAGGAATGGGAATGGTGAGAAACGAAAGAGTGAGACGAAGAATTAAAGTAAAGAAATTTTATGGAATGTACAGGAAGAGATATTTGAAGTGTTATACCATGTATGTTGTGAGGGATGTGTGGTAATAAGTAATGGTTTGGAAGTGCTTTTGAAGGTCTGGCAGAGGGGGACCAAGACGGAAGTGCGTGAACTGTTTATTAGGAGTGGAAGTGCAAGACCAAATTATGAGAGGAACATCGGTCCTAAATTAAAATTGAGAGAAGAGCAAGAAAATATTGGTTATTTTATTCATTAATTGAGGGAATATGATCATTTGTTGCGAACTTTCAAGTAAGGAAATTATAGAAAGCTCTTGCCTAATATGTAATTGATTTTTTTCTCGAGTATTTTAATGTTACATTGCCACGGAAACTAAATCTCATGTTTTTGACATGTCCTTGCCAGACAATGCCAGTACTTTATATCACGCAGGATATAGTGGTAGGTTTTTATGTGTATTACAAAGAACGTTCATCTGTCTTGGTTATGGTAAGGAAGTTCAAAGTTTATTATTACAGTGGTATAATAGTCATATCATACATAGATTTAAGAAAAAATACTGTAATTTATTCCGATAAGACGAAAAAGTCACAGGAAAAGAGGTTCAAATTGAATGTGTTTTCCAGTTAAACATACATCTAGAGAACTTCCACTTACACTGAAGATGAATTCGTTATTGGATCCACATCCCAGTATGAGCTTGGTGCCCCGGTGTTTCATGGCATCCAGAAGGTTCTCTAAAGAGTTGATAGGTTTCTCATAGGTTGGGACGGTCAGGACAGAGATCAGGATTCCCGAATACAGAGCTAATGAACAATGAAAACCTTTCAGTGTTTCATGTTTTTTAATCTATATGTATTTAAATACGTGCATGCATACATAGATACCGACACAAACACAAATGTTAAGATTACTAAGAATATATATATATATATATATATATATATATATATATATATATATATATATATATATTGTGTGTGTATATATATATATATATATATATATATATATATTTATTATTATTATTATTATTATTATTATTATTATTACTTGCTAAGCTACAACCCCAGTTGGAAAAGCAGAATGCTATAATCCCAGGGGCTCCAACGGGGAAAATAGCCCAGTGTGGAAAGGAAACAAGGAAAAATAAAATATCTTAAGAAGAGTAACATCAAAATAAATATCTCATATAAACTATAACAAACCTTAACAAAATAAGAGGAAGAGAAATAGAATAGAATAGTAAGCCCGGATGTACCCTCAAGCAAGAGAACTCTAACCCAAGACAGTGGAAGACCATGGTACAGAGGATATGGCACTACCCAAGATTAGAGAACAATGGAGTGTCCTTCTCCTAGAAGAGTTGCTTACCATAGCTAAAGAGTCTCTTCTACCCTTACCAAGAGGAAAGTGGCCACCGAACAATTACAGTGCAGTAGTTAACCCCTTGAGATGATAAATTGTTTGGTAATCTCAGTGATGTCAGGTATATGAGGATAGAGGAAAATATGTAAAGAATAGGCCAGACTATTCGGTGTGTGTGTGTGTGTGTGTGTGTGTGTGTGTGTGTGTGTGTGCAGGCAAAGGGAAAATGAACCGTAAAAAGAGAGAAGGATCCAATGTAGTACTGTCTGGCCAGTCAAAAGACCCCATAACTCTCTAGCGGTAGTATTTCAATGGGTTGCTGGTGCCCTGTCCAACCTACTACATATAAATATATATGTATATATATATATATATATATATATATATATATATATATATATATATATATCATTGTGTTTATGAATCAGGGTAGTCAATATTTAACTAATTATACAAGCCTTGGCGTCTTTCGTGATATTTGATAAAACTTAACTTTCCCTAAATTTATAATAACTAGTACATTCCACCGTATTTTGGTTATTTTGACAAAATGAAGTAGGCAATATCTATGTCAATAAGTACAGTGATGCGTTATTAACGATATAGTTTGGTTTACTTTTATAAATGGGGTAACAAAAAATAAGAAAAATTACCATAAATTTGAATGAAAATTTGTCATTTAAAGAAAGGGTTTTTAATTAAAATGTCTAGTTTCCGTAAGATGGTGAAGAGATTCAGAAACTACCAAAACAGCTTCAAAACTTTTGTAAGTGATGAGAGCTAAAAGTAAGAACAAGTATACAGTAATTGGAGGAATGGAAAGGGGTTGACCTTTGTAGGTAATTTGTAGTAAATAAAGTGATTGATGGCAAAGAGGAGAGATTTGAATAATAGAATGTTAGCTTGGGAAAATAATAAGAGCGTGGTTGTTTAATGAGAAGAAAAGAGTAGGTACAGTTTGCCGAGTTCACAGGCTTGCAGACGGTAGAAGAAGAGAGGTTGTATAATTTAAAAGAGTAGGAACGTTATTGTATATATGCCAATGAGCTTTAGCAATTGACACGTGAAGAATCTCATGCTGTGAAAGGTTTCTGTTTAGGATATATGGGTTTGGTAGATAAGGGGTAAACATTCTAGTAATTGTTGCCTATTAATTCTGAACCCATTCTCTGGGAGAGTAAATTGCTTGACACACACACACACACACACACACACATATATATATATATATATATATATATATATGTGTGTGTGTGTGTGTGTATAATACATATATATAAGTATATATATCATATATATATATATATATATATATATATATGTGTGTGTGTGTATAATACATATATATATATATATATATATATATATATATATATATATATATATATATATATGTATATATGAGTGTGTATAATATATATATATATATATATATATATATATACATATTTATTTATTTATATTTATATATATATATATATATATATATATATATATATATATATATATATATATATATATGTATGTATGTATATATCCTTAATTATTCACACCGTGCCTAGAAGAAGTATTTAAGAATTTATGTTGGGAGAATGTAGTAATTAACATTAATTGAAAATGCCTTGACAACATAAATTTGGAGAATGATTCCTAACCTAAACCTCCCCTCGGTGTTTTTCAGGTATAATGTCTTTTTTAATTCAGTAAGAATTAACTGGGAAAAGGAGGATCTAAAAATAACAATTCAGAAATTTTACAAAGATATTGCATTTTATTGATTAAAATTGTCTTTGAAATTCAGAAGAATTGTCCTAAGCAACATGACCATAGCAATAAGAAAGTAAACATATTTATTTAAACTGTGACTTTAAACTTACTCGTTACAAGCAGACAGAAAAAGAACCAGCTGCAGAATAAGCTTCTGAAGCACCAGCTTTGTGGATTAAGTAGGTTTCCTTGGGTGACAGTTGATCGAAAGAAATTGAATGTCATTTCACCGAGTGATGGATGATATTTTGGGTCCTCGTCCAAAAGTTTCCAACGTACCCAACCAAATGCTTTCACTGTAAAGCCTATCAGCAGAGTTGAAAAAGCAAATAAGCCCCAGACCTGGAAAATGAGAGTGGTCACTTTTACTTTATTATTCTATACATGCATGTCACAAATTTTGTATAACGCGTTTTTTTTTTCCAAGAGTTTGTGGTATTTTGATTAATGGTCTTTATTTCTGAAATTTCTTCGTGTAAAGATTCATTCTCTCAAATCACCTGCTTTTAACTTTTTCTGGTCATATAGCAGTTCATCCGTCCATTTCTTAGTTCATTCACCAGTAGCCATGTCATTCTGGCTAAGTTCTGGTGGTAATATAAAATAGCTAATTAAATAGATTACTGTTAAAAATCTATATTCTATCGTAGGACATCAGTTAAATTTACGTAATCATAGTTAGTGACAGATGTCAAATACTACCGTATATCCAGTAAATTTATTCAACATCGTAATTGTTATGCGATCTGACACTTAGTGCAGCTGATCTAGTGATTGTTCTAGAAATATTGTGCTTTTAAAAATACCATGTGCCTTTTCCAGTGATTCAATTAGACAATGACTTTAATTTTCTTAATTCTATTAAAGAGATCAATTCACTACAAAAGTTAATAAAATCTTTGGATGAAATTCAAAATGCTGACAAATATTGAGCTTACGGCATTATGGAAAAACAGACCCTGGTAGTTTGCAAACTCTGTAAATTAAAGTGCTAATGAGGAAAATGACATGGTTGGTTTTTATGTTCTCTATAATCTCAAAGATTGATGTTACGCCATGAAACTCTAAGTTCCGTAGAGCCTTTCCGAAGATAGAATGGCAAATATAGAAAAAAAAAATTATTGGAATATTGTAGATATACCATTCTTAGATAGTGTCGACCAAACATTGGGAATGTAATCTATTAAGATAGTGTCGACTAAACAGTGGGAATATAATCTATTAATATTTACTCCACGTTACCCCAATTTTTACTGAATAAAATCTAAAAAAAAAAAAATGGTAACATTTAATCTTTTAGTTTAGTCATTTGTAACCTGTATCTGTACGTATGTAATATCTCTTACTAACCATGGGCTTGAATGGTGAGAACACAGCTTGTGGATTTAATAGCTTCGAAGGTGCTGGTGTGACGATTGTAGTAGACTCCAAAAAGTAAGGTATTGTAAAGTCGACGGCCTTTTCACGAGGTGCTGGAATTAATATTTTACATTTATTTTTATTGCAGTTATAATTACAATTATTATTTATCTTCGAGTAGTACCTGGAAATGGAAATTGTCGAATCGGTGAGTTAGTTTTTGGATTCATTTATTTTGTTTTCTACTTTTAGCAGAAATGCACAAATGTCTTGTATAGTATAAAGATAATTTAGTAGTTAAAGGGAAGCTCATGAATAACAAGTGACGAAGTGTTTAGGAGGATACTGAAGGAATGTAATTTTATGAAGATTGAACCTTTACGGGGCTGGAAGGATGTTTATATTGCTCAACTTGAGCGTTTGCATTCTCTGAATTTTTGAAGCTCTGAAATTTTCCCTTGGTCTCTGCATTGTTTTTGTATTGTGTAACCTGCAGCTTTCATCTGGGATAGACTTCTGTATTTTCCTTACCAAAGCCCCGTTCTTTCCTATAACAAACATGCATGGAATGGCCTATACATTCACCATTTGCATTAAGTAGAGGTTTTTAAGATGGGAACAAAAGAATTATGTCTTAATCTCAAATATTTTGCGAAGAATATGTGCATGAGTGTTGTAATTCTATAGGTATTAATTTATTGAGTGTGGTTGGAAAAGTATATGGTATAGTGTAAATTAATAGGATTAAAGATAAAAGAAGACAATTTTGGAGGTTCAGGGTGGATTTAGAAGAGGTAAATGATGTATAGATCAGATTTTTATAGTTAGGCAGATATGTGAGAAATATTTGGCAAAAGGTAAGGAGGTATATTTTTCATTTATTGGTCTGGAGAATACTTATGAAGGAATTGATAGGGGTATGATGTGGAATGTGATAAAGTAGTATGGAATTGGTGGAAGGTAGTTGCCAGCAGTGAAGAGTTTATACATAGGCAGTAAAACGTGTGTTAGTGCAGGGAATGAAGTAAGTGCTTTCTAGTGAGAGTGCAACTGAGACAGTGATGTGTGATGTTGCCATGGTTGTTCAATCTGTTTGTTAATGGAGCTGTAAGAGAGGTGAATGCTCGAATGCCTGGTCGAGGATTGATTGATTGATTTAAAGTTTTCAGGCATCCTGAGGTCGAGGATTGAAACTGATCGATGATAGTGATCATGAATGGGTGTTGAATCAGTTGCTGTTTGCAGATGATACTGTGTTGGTTGCAGACTTGGAGAAGCTATGCTGATTAGTGTCAGCGTTTGGAACGGTACGTGAGAGAAGGAAATTGCGAGTGAATGTGAGTAAGAGTAAGGTTATGATATGCACAAGAAGGGAGGGTGGTGCTAGATTGAATGTTATGTTGAATAGAGAGTTAGTTGAAGTAGATCAGTCAGTTTAAGTACTAGGGTTCTGTTGTTGATGCAAATGATGGCGTTGAACTAAATGTACGCAGAGAGTAAATGAAGGACGTTCTCTTGCTTGAGGGTACACTTAGGCACACTATTCTATCTTATTTTTTTTTCTTCCTCTTGTTTTTTTGAAATGGTGTGTTGGGCAGGCTTAATAGAAGGGCCATGGATGCCTGGTGGTTTATCAAGAGGTTGTCTTTTCCTTTTTCTGATTCTTTTTCTTCTCAAAACCATCCTTACTGTCCTCCCTTCAGTTGAAGTGGCTATCCTGGAGGGTATTTAGCCTTGCATGGTGTATCGGCTCCTCCATGTTGACCAGTTTTTCCGACTTTTTACTATAGTCTATGGGTATCATCAATCACTTTGTTTATAATTCTGTACGTATTGTTTTTGTTATAATTCTTGTTAATCTAGTTTTTAAGTATGATGTCTCTTTTTTTATTTTTCTATTAATTCTTATGCTGTCTGGAGACATTGAGCGAAATCCGGGACCAGTACGTCCTAGATTTCGTCAATGTCGTCTTCTGTATTGCAATATTCGTGGTCTTCATGCAAATATCCAAGACCTTACAGTTGCGTCCAGACAGTATGATATTCTTTTGTGCTCAGAAACTTTGGTTTCTAATATGAGGCACTCATCTGAGCTCCTTATAACTGGTTTCAAGAAGCCAATAATGTTGAAACGTGATGCCATCCCTAGGGCCCGGGGAATGGCGGTGTATATCAGGACCGAGTACCCTGCTTCTCATAAGTCCTGCTATCAATGTGGATGTCATGAGATTCAGGTAATAAAAGTTTGTGGCAGGCATAACAACTTTTATTTATGTTCAATCTACCGGAATCCAGACATGGATGATTCTATCTTCGATTGTCTTCTTACCATTATGGCTAAGATACAAGAAGATGATAGAAAGGCTTCTTTTGTCTTTGTTGGTGATTTTAATGCTCACCATAGGGAGTGGTTAAGTTCTATCTCTCCTACCGATCGCCATGGCTTAAGAGCTTTAGACTTTGCCTCTGAATCAGGCTGTGAGCAAATCATAAATGAAGCTACTCACAGGTCTGGTAATTGCTTGGACCTTGTATACACTGACTCCCCTGGCGTTATAACTGGTAAGGTTGGTTCTCCAGTCGGGACATCTGATCATGCCTTGATTTCATTATTAGTGAAGTCTGAGCAGCCTGTCCCTGATATATCATATTCTTGTAAAATTTATATGAAATCCCAAGCAGACTGGAATGGGATTTTACATGATCTTTTGTGCTTGAATTGGTCACAATTATATAATAGTGTAGATCCTGTTGTCCCTTTGAATGAGAATCTAGTCAACATAATTGATAGGCGTATCCCTTCTCGTGTGCTAAGGTACCGAGTGAAGGACAAACCGTGGTTCAATAATGATTGTAGACGTGCTTTTTTGGAGAAGCAGGAGGCCTATCAACTTTGGAAGGGTAACAGATCAGATTTGACCTGGAACAACTATACTCAGCTTCGAGATTTTGCTCAGAGAGTTTATGCCTCAACTGAAAAGGAGTACAATCTAACCATAAAAGAAACACTTTCTGGTACAACTCAGGAACATAAATGGTGGTCTACCCTTAAATCTGCACTCTTTGGTGTAGATGCAACAGTTCCTCCTTTACTTAAACCAGATGGCTCAGTCACTCACTGTCCAAAGGAAAAGGCAACCCTTTTGGCTGATGTTTTTGACAGTAAACAGAGTAATGAAAAACTTGAACTTCCTCATTCCTGTTTTCCTGAGGCTAAACTAACTAGTTTAGCTTTTCGATCTCGTGAGATTAAAGCTCTGTTGATGGACCTTGATGCTTATGGAGGTGTAGACCCAAATGGTATTTTTCCTTTGTTTTTTATAAAGACAGCAGATTTCTTAGCTCCAAAGTTATCTGTTATTTTGCGCAAGTTAGCAAGAAGAGGAGCTTTTAGCACTAGTTGGAGAATTGGTAATGTTACTCCTCTATGTAAATGTGTTTGTGGTAGCTCAAGTCCCACTGATTACCGCCCAATTTCAATAACTCCCATATTATCTAAAGTTTTTGAACGTCTTCTGGCAAAACGTCTTAATAGGTTTGCTGAAGGTAATCATCTACTCCCTAGTTTGCAATTTGGTTTTCGTAAAGGCCTTGGAGCATGTGATGCCCTTCTTACAATCTCCAATGCTGTACAGAAATCCCTTGATTGTGGTCGGGAAGTTCGTATGATTGGCCTTGATTTTAGTGCTGCCTTTGACCGAGTTAATCATGAGGCCCTTGTTTTCAAACTGAAACAGTTGGGAGTGGGTGGGTCGTTTCTTAGCATTATTATTGATTTTTTAAGTAATAGATCTCAAAGAGTTGTTGTTGATGGGCACCATAGTGATTATAGGAATGTGATCTCTGGTGTTCCACAGGGTAGTGTTCTTGGCCCATTACTTTTCATACTATATACACATGACATGTGGTTTGGCCTAGAAAACAAGCTTGTTGCATATGCAGATGATGCTACTCTCTTTGCATCAATTCCATCCCCTGAATGTAGATCTAGGGTTGGTGAATCCCTTAATAGAGATTTAGCTAGAATTAGTGCATGGTGCAAATTATGGGGTATGAAGTTGAATCCTAACAAAACTCAAAGTATGATTGTAAGTAGGTCAAGGACGGTGGTTCCTCAACATCCGGATCTCAGTATTGATAATGTTTCTTTAAATATGTATGACTCTTTCAAAATTTTAGGTGTGATTCTCGACAGTAAATTTACTTTTGAGAAACATGTAAGGTCTGTGTCTTCTTCAGTTTCACAAAAAATAGGCTTATTGAGAAAGTCTTTCAAGATTTTCGGTGATCAATCTATTCTGAAGAAGTGTTTTAATTCTTTCATTCTACCTTGTTTTGAGTATTGTTCTCCTGTCTGGTCTTCAGCTGCTGATTCTCATCTTAATTTGTTGGACAGAAACTTACGGTCTATTAAATTTCTTATTCCTGATCTAGATATTAATCTCTGGCACCGTCGTTCAATTATTTCATTATGTATGTTGCATAAGATTTTTCACAACTCTGACCATCCTTTACATTCAGATCTCCCTGGACAATTCTATCCTGTTCGTAATACTAGGCAGGCAGTTAATTCTAATAGCCAGGCCTTCTCCATCACGAGGCTCAATACTACGCAGTACTCTAGAAGTTTTATTCCAGCTGTGACCAAGTTGTGGAATGATCTTCCTAATCGGGTGGTTGAATCAGTAGAACTTCAAAAGTTCAAAGTTGGAGCAAATGCTTTTTTGTTGACCAGGCAGACATAGTCTTTTTATAATTTATTTATGACATATTTGTTTTTGATGTTGTTGATAGTTTATTATATGACATGTCTGTTTTGACGTTGTTTCTTATTTTAGAATGATTTATTGTTAATATGTTCTCTCCATTTATTTATTTCCTTATTTCCTTTCCTCACTGAGCTATTTTTCCCTGTTGGAGCCCCTGGGCTTATAACATCTTGCTTTTCCAACTAGGGTTGTAGCTTGGATAGTAATAATAATAATAATAATAATAAAGTGTTCGGGGCTGTGAAAGGAGTAGTAAAGAATAGAGGGTTAAGAATCAATCTAAAGAGAGTTCTGTATGAGAAAGTGAGTGTTCCAAATGCGATGTATAGATTGAAGTTGTGGGGAATGAAAATGACGGAAGGACAGAAATTGAATATGTTCGAGGTGAAGCGTCTGAGGAGTATGGTTGGTGTATGTCGGTTGGATACGGTTAGGAAAGAAGTAGTATGAGTGAGAACAGGTGTGAGGAATGAAATAGCAGCTAGTCTGGATATGAATATGTTGTGGTGGTTTAGCCCTGCAGAGAGGATGGAAAATGGTCGTCAGTTGAAGTAGGTGATGAATACAAGAGTTGAGGGGAGAAGTGCAAGAGAAAGGTCAAGGTTGGGTGGATGGGTGTAGTTAAGAAAACCCCAGGTGACAGGAAGTTAGATATGAGAGAGGAAAAAGAGCGTGCAAGGAATAGGCCCTGCTGCTACCTTGGCTCCCTTTATGGTGAATTGCTTTGAGGTAACAGCATTAGGGGAGTCAGCATATGAAGCTTCATTTGTGATGGAAGGGTAGTTAGGGTGAGCTATGGCACTCTAGCAGTACCAATCAAAATTGGCTGAGTCCCTCATCAGGCAAGGAGGAACAAAAGGAAATCCCACTTTTGTTCTTTTTTAACATGAACCAAATATGAACACGTATTACTGCGGGATAATAAATAAGACAAGTTTCAACATGCTAGCTGCACTAGTGCAAAATAACGTTACCTTATCTGCGTATATATATTTTTTCCAAAATGGTACCTCACCTGTGATCGTTAGTTCATTAATGGCTAGGTGAACTTCATGACGATGAACTGCACCTACCATCCCAGTTACCTTCCCGTCTTTCAAGACTCCTCCCCACAG
This sequence comes from Palaemon carinicauda, assembly GCF_036898095.1. NCBI lineage: Eukaryota > Metazoa > Arthropoda > Malacostraca > Decapoda > Palaemonidae > Palaemon > Palaemon carinicauda. Next base: position 134,835,125 of record NC_090726.1, on the reverse strand, counting down.
CCTGTCTGGAGAAAGTGAAGCCTCAAACCTATCAAGAGAAATAGTGATTTTAAAGGATAAATATTCAAATTCATTACAGTTCATAAAATTAAAGCCATATATATATATATATATATATATATATATATATATATATATATATATATATGTATGTATGTATATATACATGTATATATATGTATATATATATATGTTTATATATAAATATATATATATATATATATATATATATATATATATATGTATATACATATATATATATATATATATTTATATATAAATGTATATATGTACTGTACACACACACGCATATATATATATATATATATATATATATATATATATTGCAGCCAATTATGTTATTCATTGAACCTTTTTTTCTATAACTGGACGTTGTAAAAGGTTTTCTCGGTTTTATTCAAATAATTTAACTAAATCGTATTGATTGTAAAATACTGTAGATAAGTCGCTATTTCTTCAATTTTGATAAACCCATCTTTTATATACTCAAGAATATATATTCTTAGTACTTTTTGATATTTACATATCGTATATCGTATATATGCATTATGAATTTATATATACACATTTAAATATGAGTGATCGTGTATGTTTGAAAATCTTGTCACTAATACAGGTGGCTAATTTTTTTTTTTTTTAAATATTGAGTCGCAAAGATTTTATTATCTAATTCACTCAGTTTTGGAAATTATTACTGATCGGTTTCATCTACTGAATGGGATTTCATCTTGGTAAAGTCCTAAATAGATGATGCAACTGATCAGTTTTTACAGTAGTTTAATTTTTCCTTGTGTCTTCAGTGTTTCATCTGAATATCACGTAGTCGTCCTGTGAGTTATATATATATATATATATATATATATATATATATATATATATATATATATATATATATCTATATATATATATATATATATATATATATATATATATATATAATAATTTTTACAGGATGATTACCTATTAGCTTCTATTTTCGGCTTTTCACTTGGCATGGATTAGTAATTTTCAGTTTGAAAAGTAGATTGATAATTAAAGCCGAATTCCTGATTAGAAGGTGGTCCAGAATTTCAATTTCAATAGTATTTTTATATATAAGTTTGAAAGACCTCTCTGTCACAAGGCTAGAAAATATAGGCTTATTATGGATTTTTTGGCTATTTTCTCTAAGGTGATAACCCATTACGGCTTCGAGTTTGAATTGTCATAGCATAGGGATTAGGCACCTAGTAATTTTTGGTAGTCTATAGGGATTGTCGATGAGTTTGGTTATGTGACGTATGTTGTATGATTGCTATTCCCCTTTGAATGTGTACATTTTCATTGGTAAACATTGTCAAAGTTTGGTTCTGTGTCATGATGTATGGTTTACCCTATCATATGAACATGGTCATTTATTGTTTTTCCATTGTTTGGTAGTATTAATCCGTTACAATGTCTTTGCTTCTTCTTTTAGGGTCATGCCAAATGCCATTTTATTTTAGATCACGATTGTTTCTTGGAGATTTGTAACCTAGGTATTTAATTTCTCCACTTTTCCACACATTCTACTTATATCATCCATTCCTGATAGCCAGAGATGGCTAAAGGTTTCTGATTCAGTCTAATTCTATGCTGGCTAAATTTTAAGTACTCTAATCAAGAATGCACTTTACATTCTTCTCTGATACTCCGATATTTTCGGACAATATTGATCTTACATTTTACTGTAATGTTTGTACGTGCTCACTTACTAAGATAGAAGGCTTTGGAGGTGACCCATCAGGCAACCGACCCCTTAATGTAGGCATAACGGTGGGAAAGAAGACTTACCAAGATGAAGGAGGATTTCCCAAACTTAGTTTCTTTGTATTTCTTGTAAAAATGTATTCATATTGTATTGGTGTGTTAGTTGTTTTAACTCTGTCATATGTGTATGGTAAATAATTGATCTTGATTAACACAATAATTTTAATCTGCAGTACAAGCTTTTCATTTATGATAGAAACATTAAGTTTTGTTTTTAGTTACATGTGTAAAAGTGGTGACTCTTAGAACTTAGCGTTATTGTTTGCTTATATTTATTCCTATCAAATTGTTGGAGGGGTGTTGAATATTTTCTTAATTGGTGGGGTATCCCATGATAGTTGCGAAAAAAAAAAGTTCTTGAGTAATTGAATGTAATCGATTACCTGTCTCTGAAATGGGAGAACATATCTTGGGTTCATAATTTTAACTGTCATTAGATATTAGTTAAACTGCAAAGACATCTGATATATTTGCTACTTGAAAGAAAAGAATTCAGATGTGAAAAGAACTCACGTAAAGTTGAGCTTTTCTCCAAGCATCTTCAGTAACGTGAAGTCAATTCCACCAACTGGATGAATTTTATCATCATTATGGTCTTCCAGAATCCAGAAAGGCATATTGTTAAGCATGGATACTCTCAGCTTCCTACCACCGAAGTCGCTATAGCTGTCTTTGATAGCCCGATGAAGCCCCATTTTCAAGTGGATTTTGGGTCCTGATAAGAGATCCCAGCTCCACCAACCAACATATTTTGTTCTTGGAAGATAAGCACCAAAGGAAGATAGGAATGTTTAAACTTTAGGGTATGCTAAATAGCTTAATACTGGAAAGAATTTGCTAATGACAACCGACTGGCAGGAAGGTTTTCTTTGTGACTAATTTTAGAAAGTTGGTCAGTGTAGGAGATTATACCAATTTCATAAATGTGTAAAAATATTGATATATGTATGAGAAAAAGGTGTACGGTTTATTAACAACTAAAAGCAATACATGAAACATTTTTAATTTAATAAGGCCAACTACATTTTATAAGCTGTTTTCATCATATCTAAAGTTCGTAGACTATGTTTGAGAGAGAGAGAGAGAGAGAGAGAGAGAGAGAGAGAGAGAGAGAGAGAGAGAGAGAGAGAGAGAGAGAGAGAGAGAGAGAGGGGGGTAATTAGATTAAGTCACAGATTTCAACTGAATTGATTATCCAATATACTTACGACACATCGTTGTGAGTATTGATGTACGATGCCATAAGGTAGTAATGGTTGATGGTAGAATGTCCTTTTACAGCGAACGTGATCTATAAAATAATGAACAGTTATTATGCTCAGTTCTCTTGTGATGGTTTCGTTCCAACAGGGATGTAGGTGAAACCACCTGACTGGTCGCAGTTCATTTAAATTGCATTATTTCTCTGGTCTCTGAACAAGAACAAGATGCAGCTTTCCTCAGCCTCTAGTCACAATGTAGGCAAGATTAACTTTTAGTTCTGGTTGTGTCAAATTAGTCCATCAGTCAATTCAGGGTATTTTTACCTAGGTCACAGTCTAAGCTAAGTTCTACCTCAATCCAGTTACAGTCTAGATGTTAGCATTCCAATTCAGTCATAACCGAGGAGAACATAGGTTACATTCGTCATGGGCCAGGTAAGTTTTTTTTTCTCCCCAAGATGCATTTTCAGCATAATGCTGGACATTATTTATCCAAGGCATTGTCTTACTCTCACTATTGTCAAGGTAAGGTATAGCCTCACTTTATTTACAGTTCATGAAAGATATGTTTTCGACAATAGTAGAACAGAAAAGTTCAGGTAAAGTACAATCTTGTTCTGTTTACTGCTCATGCAAGATTCTTTCTCCCTTCTACCATAGCCCAGGTCTGATACTCTCACTTTATTCATGGTATAGGAAAGGTAGATTTTCATTACAATCACAATCTATTTAATGCCTGGCCACAATTTAGTCAAAGTAGTTCTGTTCCACTGTTGGTTCCAGGAGGGTTTTCCTACTTAAGTCATTGCTCTCATTCATAATCATATCAGATCTTCATCTGAGCAGGATTTGATCAGAGCAGCCTTATAGCAGGTAAAATATTTTTATTCTAATAGCGAACCGGTTCTATGACATTTGCGCACTGAATGTTTGGGTCCCGGACAATTGCGTCCCCGGACAATTGTGTCCCCGGACAATTGTGTCCCGGATATTTGCGTACTTATATGTGCGTTTTACTGATTCTGTAAAGCTTTTTATCTTTACCTTCACTCTAATTTTACCTTCACTCTAATTTTACTTATACCTTTATCCACCCCGAATATGCATATGTTTCAATGGCATCAAATAATTTAGATACTTCATACTTTAACAATAGTTGTACCTTTAGTCATACTGGACACGAAAGTACATACATACATATATATATATATATATATATATAAAATCAATATTTCATTTGCACGTTTTATTATCTTTAAAAACTTTTTCTTTTGGTAGTGTAACGATGATTTTCATCAACAAGTATATCTCCACCTGTATTTGATTTCATAAATTGTGTCTGTGACATGGGACTCAGTTTCTATAAAAAAAATAAGCAGTTCGTTAGAAGAAAATCTAGAAATTCATGAAATTATACAATATATTACACAAGTAAGATAACAAAAAAAAGCTTAGTAGTTCACCACTATATAAACGAAGTTTATGAAAAAGTTAACTACGTCCAATATATTACATAAGTAAAACAAAACGAAAAAAATAGCTTAGTGGCTCACCACTATGTAAACAAAGCAAATCAAAAAGAAAACTGGGGCTGAACTGCCGTGAATAAAAAGTCTCTTCTGCTTCTAGAGAAATCAGGAATTGTTTTCAAAAGGTCTACGTATATACAAAAGTAAAATGATAGTGAAGTACAGTCATTCTCAGTTCTGTACTTAAGTGGTTTTATGCCATATAGCTTATTTACAGTAATTAGCAGTTCTGTAATCGAGTGATAACATACATACATACATACATTCATATATACATGCATACAGATAGACAGAGAGTCACTTCCTTATCTTTTAACAAATATTACCTGGTCACTAAAAACAAGTACAAGTACGCAAATTGCTGGGACGAAAAAGTCCAGGGACGCAATTGTCCTACCACTTAGCGGACCATAGAAGGTAGTCTAGATCAGTGTTGTGGAATTTCACCTCCAATTGAGAGATTTTGGTCAGGTTCTCTTGAGAAGAAAATCATTTACAAGAATCTTAGTTATGAAATAGAATTAAGGTATTAGGAAACATACTAACAATACCAATCACTTCATCGAGAAATATTATGTTATTTCTGCTTAAAAATTGTAATATCCTAATTCAATTGATCACATATTTTATCAAGATTATAATTGTTGTCTTACTGCATTATTGCTTGTATAGGTGTTACCTGAGTGCCTTCCCTCACAAATCTTACAACGTCGCTTATTATATGGCTTTGCAGGATGACAAACCACTGAAGATCAGCTGACTCAAGAGCATTTTCGCGGATCTGAAATTAAATATTGCTTCTGTTACTATGTGAATGTGAAGTTTGCTCGCAATTCCAGTAAAAAGAGCGTCAATGACCTTAGATGTCAGGATGCCTGAAAACTTTTAAATCAATCAATCCAATAAAAAGAGCTTCCTTTAGAGCATCTCCTTGTATTATTTTTTATTTGAATTATTTCCCAGAGTAAAAATGCTTGTTTGGAGCATAAGGACCAAAATTAGATTCGGATCTAATTGTAAGATGAAACTGTACATCTTGGAGTCAGAAGATTTTTTGGATGGCCTATATGTGAGAGTAAACTGGAGTAAAAGAAAATCTTAGTTTGGTAAATTTAAATCTAGTATTTGAGACAAAAAAGGTTAGACGTAATGACAGGACTTTATTCATACAAGTGTATACTTTCAGTTATACACCTATCCAAAGTAGGAAAACGCATATCATTATTTTTCTTTTATAATTTGTCTTTTCTGATTTTATACAATTTTATAATTTTTATCTTCAAAGATGCAATGATTGCAAAATAGTTGATAATTTTTTTTTAATAAACCGCAATGAAAAGATGGAAGATATTAAGCTATGGTAGTCAATACATCATGGTTTAATTCAGTGGTGGGATGGTTGAAGTACAATAAAGTATTAGTGATTAACTAACTAGAGAAGAAATCTTTCCGATAGGAGTAGCCTGTTATATTTATTCTATAATATAGATGACTGCCAAAGAAGAGAATGCTGTAACCATATAAACCCCCAAAAGCATCGGATGGGGTATGCACTTCATCTAAAAAACAGAATCCTTAATACGGGAAATAAGAGAAGGATGAATGCAGAGTCAAAATAGAAGAAAGTGTACCCTATTTTCCTTATTTCCTTTTTTCACTGGGCTATTTTTCCTGTTGGAGCCCTCGGGTTTATAGCATTTTGATTTTCCGACTAGGGTTGTTGCTTAGCAAGTAAAAATAATAACAATAATAATAATAATGATAATAAATTGCAAGACGACAGGAGCTATTCTGTGGCAAAGGGTTTCTAGATTAAAATTTATAATAGATAACTTAATTGCCCCGAAATGGCAAACCGTGAATTTAGGTCGAGATGTTTTGCGTATAAATATGAAATTGCTGATACCTGGTATAAACTTAAGAGTTTTCAGTTATGAGACTACGCAATTACATGAAAGACATGTCGTGTCCTCTGAATGTTCCACTTTCTTCCAGTTACTCTTTTTTATGATATGCAATAAAAATGATAATTTTGTTTCATGCGAATTAAAGCAATTTTGCATTCATTTTGAGTAAATTATGCCATAATTTCGAGTGGTTAAGTGCTGTTCTAATTAGAAGCATAGTAGACAGTAAAATTCATTTAACTATATTTTGTTGATAACATCATGGAAACAATGTGCTGAGTCTAAGAAATTATAGGTTGAAAGGTATAGAAATTATCATGAATGATACTTTTATGATGGAATCCTGACTACTTAGAGATTCATTGTAATTGTAGTTCATCGTATAAAAGCAAGTAAAATTATTTTTAATAGTGTACATACAAGCTGAATCATATTTATTGTTAGGAAATATTCTGGATATTAAGAAATTTATAGTTAGATAGTGTGGGCACGTGTTGAGGATGAATGGTGGGAAGGGAGTGAGGAGGGCTTGGGAGGAACTTGTTAGAGGAAGAAGATCGAGGAGAGAGAGAATTAAATGGCGAGATAAGGTGAATGATTATATGGAGAGAAAAGGTTTGGTGGAAGAGGATACCCTTGATAGAAGACATTGGAGAGGGTGCATCAGGCAACCGACCCCTTAATGTAGGGAAAACGATGGGAAAGAAGAGGAGTGTGGCATGTGTATTCAATTTCCCCAACAGTAAGTACTGCACCAACCGACGAGGCCGGATGAATGATTTTTGTAGCGTCGGATAAGATAGCTATAATGTAACGATGGAATTAAAGATTGACAGTGAAGTTTAATGGAATGAAATTATGCACAACCTTTTTCGAATGTAAAAAAATAAGATCTGACCTTTTGGAAAATTTTCATTGTGTTCGACTCTGAACAAATGACGAGGATGTTCAGGGGACTCGAGGCCGTATTTTGAGTCCCTAAGATATCCTGAAGGTTCTTCAGGGCATCATCGCAGAGGAAAATTGTCGCTTCAGCCCATCGTCTGAAGCAAATATCGGCTGTTGCAGATATATCTGATAATAAAAAGTATAAATTAAATTTTCTTGTCAGTGTGATAATTATGATTAGAATTAGAAATAAGATGTATTGAAAATTTTGTCAATATAATGATTATGATTTAAATTAGAAAAAAAAATAATGTATTGAAACTTTAATTGTTAATATGATAATTATGATCAAAATGAAAAAAAAAATAATGTAATAAAGATTTTCCTGTCAATATGATAATTATGATTAAAATCCTAAAATTATTTATGTACGTAAATATAACTTCATGCTGAAATTTTGTTTTTCCCTCTTATATACTAAAATAATTACATCAATGAACTCTGTATTTGAGAGGCCAGTTTTGTATAGGTTAATATAACTTGCATTGTTATTCTAACTTACCTGGAAAAAGTCCCTCGTGAAAAATGTATATGTTTCGTCCTGTGAGTGACCCTATAATGAATTTTAGGAGTTCCGTCATAACTTTCTCGCTGGTTGTTTCATTAATTCTGTAATTACGACATGCAATTACCAGTAAATTGTAGTAATGAATGTGTATTAAGTTGGTAATCCCATCTCTTAATGGTGGGTTACATAGGTGAAATCAGGCGATGGTTATCTACTATTTTATTATTATTTCTTGAATGCTGTTCTGACTAAATTATTTAAAGGGTACATAAAACTCTTGTTTGTATAAGATTTTGAGGATTATTGAATTTTATTAAAAATCACAATTTTGTTATAGTTTCGTATCTATAGCTGCGTTTTTATATTGATGCCTTTGCCTGATAATGTAATCCTTTTAGATAAGTGGAAACATGAATTTCTAAGAGTAATCGGAAAATATTTAAAATCACCGACCTTTTCACCCGTGAATAAAATGAAGTATTTTTACTGGTATATGAGTAGGTATCTTTCAAGTCCGTGTCGGCAGCGACGTTATCATCTTTATAAAGGGCATCTTTTGGGTCTATTATAGGAGAAGCATCCTTCAGGGATCTCGTCAATAGTTCCAACCCATTTGAAGGCATTGCTGCAAAAAATAGTTAATGTAATTTTGTCTTGAGAAACACAATATGATAATGTTGTTGATTAGATTTACCTTGTAATAAGTAATCACTAGTAATAGAGAGTGTTAAGAACAAATCACCAAATATGACTTATAGATGCTATATTGCCGGTACCATTCTTGAGTAAACCTTCTATGACATTTTTTATTGTACCTCTGGAACAGCATTTGGCAATCTAGATTTTCCTCTCCTCTCTGCTACAACTTCAGAATTATACACTATTCGCCTCAAAATATCTGAAAACACTTCAGTTATTAGATATTTCTCACTTTCTCAGTTATTCCCCCATCCTATAAAATACTCTAACAATTTATTTAAAAAAAATTACTTTTCGTCCCTTTTGATTCAGCGTCTCTCTACACATTGGTTTCTATAGCCACTCCCAAGTTTCTTCCCAATTATTATTAATATTATTTGCTAAGCTACAGCCCCATCTCCGCCAACTCCCTTCCATGTCTAAGCACGCACTGCCTTACATTTTTAATCAAATTCTTACCATACATCTCTAGTATACTAAGTACTCCTCTTTCACCTTTCAGATAGAGAAAATCTCTCTCACACACACACATATATACATATATATATATATATATATATATATATATATATATATATATATACACACACACACACACACACACACACACACATATATATATATATATATATATATATATATATATATATATATATATATATATATATTTGTATATTTGTATATTGTACGTTGTACATACATGTCTCATATTTACTGGAGGTTCCTTCGTTTATAAGTTAACCAAAATGCTATAAAGCCAGTCACAAGTTAACTTCCTGAATACTTATAACTGTCGAGTTCAGATACATATTTCCTTCGAAAGTTTATTTAAAACTGTTTTAAAAGTCTAAGTAGAAAACTTTTGACAACATTCCTGTAAGTATGGTACCGCTGTAATTTCTACGATTCCTTAAATATCTCCTTGACAATGCTTCAATTCCCTACCACGTGATTTGTCTTAACTGTTATGCATGATTTAAAAGTACCTTATTGTTTGAGGCATCATAGATGGGTCTAACTTTAACATCTGTGCTGCTATTCAATTTTAATTCTATGCTTTCAAGAATTTTAGATATTGTACGATTCTAATATTTTTTTGACGTAGTGTGGTTTTCATCAAGACATCATACTGGCATAGCTTTCTGTTCCTTATGTAAGGGCCTAGCGTGAATAAGAATAAACTAGTAAGCTAAGGTTTTCCAGAGATGATTTTAAATGGGCAAGAGAAAGACACTGGGAACAACTCTTTCAACTATGATATACAAGAGTTCCATCTTATTACGTTGAAACAACATACAGACAAACAAGCACTTCCACTCACCATCTCCTTTTTTAGTAATGCAAGTCAAGAACATGAATACAGGTAAATAGCAATATTACCCATTTAAGACAATATCTGTATGGTTATATAATTACGCTACGTTCTGATTCGAAAGTAGTACTTACCTAAAATAAGAAAAGAAAATATCAGAGCATTATGAAATCTGATACTGTGTCCCATTCTGAAGTAGAAGTTCTTTCTTGCGCTGTACACTTATGGAGTCTTGACTCCCACTTTATCGTAGACATATACAATATTATTGAGGTGGTATATCGTATCCCAGCTGCCTCAAACCTAAAAAACTCAAGCTGGTCAGGTTACGACATAATTTGATTGAAATTACATTCTTATTTTGCATTCATATAGAGCAATATGTTCTCTACATCTATGTTTTAGCATCGTTATTTATTATTATTTAAGAACGACTTCTTCAAGTTTTACTGTTTAAATCGTATTTGCTTTTATTCCCTCTTATTATCTATGCTTATTCTAGAGATTTTTAACAATTAACATATGAATTACCACTTGTCTAATTGATTTCAGAATAAAGTTATTTAGATGTTTTTAGATTCTTTAATTTCTAAATTAAATGCGAAAACTTCCCCGTTTTTTGTTGATACGAACCTGGTTGTTTTTGGAAAGAGGACAGGACACTGTTATGTATTTTAATCAAAGACGTGAAGTCTTTTCTATTATTGGTAATATCCTTTTGCGTAAAACTTCAAAGACAAAAAATATTTTTCTAAAGTTTTCAGCAACATCAAGAAGGAATATTACAGCTTTCCCTTTAAATTTTGATATAACTTTCTGTGACTTCATTTTGTTTGTCTGATGATCCCCAAGCACTGCTATCCTGTTATGGATGAAAACCTTATGCTGGCCCCGAAATACTTGTCCATATCTTGAATGCCTTCATTGTTGCTCTAAAAATAGTGCGACCATGCTGAAGGGATTTGAGTTTAGGAGTCAGGTGGAAATAAGACAGTGCCAGCCAGTTCAGGTGGTTAAGGACATGGGATGTCAATTCAAAGACAGCATCAATCTTTAAAATCCCTGTCACTTATACTGGGAGGATTGAAGCATTGTGATGTGGCAGTGCCTGCTCTCAGCATCTGTCTGAAATTTGGCCTCGATTCCTGATAACACAATAAAAAACACGCCTTACAAACAGAAGCCACTTAATTGAATTTTTATGTAGGGTGAAAATCATGGTGTTTTCATTGTTTTCTTTGAATCTTTGATTAACGTCCATAGTGCATGGACCCATGTTTCATCCTAGGTTACTCATCTCATGTAGAAGTTGTTTATCAGCCTAGAAAAATTAAGAAAAGGGCAAAAGTTTCCAGTCTGGTCAGTTTTTGTTCTGATGCCAACTTTTGTAGTACACATCTTGCATAAAGTTTGCTTTACCTCAAGATTTCAGTCAGAGTAGTTTGTACATAGTCAACAGTGGTGCCAATAGTGTGTGCCGATTGTTGGACAATTAAATATTTTTCCTCCTAAACTAAGCAATGAATAGCATTTTGTTGTTTAGAGGTTAATAATTCTGGACATCTCGGTTCGGGAACATCGGTACTGTCTCTGTCCCAATGGAATTCAGCAGCCAACGTGACAGAAGAATTCACCAATTTTCTTAGTTATGTCTTCATGTATTTATACCGGTCATATATTTTGAAATTAGCTTCCCTAAGCTTTACTGTTTTTGTAAATTTTTATGTATTTTTTATACTTCAGGACTTTCAAAAAGTATCCCTGTCAATGTAATAAAGTTAACAATTACGTTTATGATTATATTCATAAAGCTGTTAGCTCACGGTCTTTATGGACTTATGGGTTTAGCACTTTTTTTCATCAAATTGGGAAAGATTAACAAAACTTGATGTAGATGTATATTAAGCACTTGTTTTCTATTCTCAGAATTATATGTGGAACTGATCAACTGATCTTATTCGGAATCATAAGTAGGCGACCTACGTTTCCTCAAACTGTGATTCTTTATACATGGTGTTGACAGAAAGTTCTGAACGCCTGCTAAAAATCTTTATTATTTCAAGAATAACTTTTTTTTAAAATATGTATTTAATCTAGTCACCATTATAAATAACCTCTTTTCAAGACTGATTTAAGTTTAGCTGTTCCTCTAGACTTTGCATTGTTCTAGGATTTGGGAGGAAAATTATCAGTATGTCACAGTCATTTTAGTAGTTCTTCAATCTTCCTATGCGTGAAAAATAAAAATTTCAGCTTATCGAGAACAATTATACTGTGCATTTATGTGTACGGATTCCGTTGTAAATTCCAATTAAGATGAACCTTATTAATATCATGTGTCTCTCGGGATGTTCGACCTTATCACAGGAGATTGACTAGTTTATATGTTTCCAATACGAAGGAATTCTCACTACAGATACGTCTTATATGTGGCTATCACAGCGTGGAAGCAATAAAATACACTACTTCTTGTACGAAGGCGAATAGATTTTCGTAAAATTATACCCTTTGTACTTGCAAAAACTGTTATTGACTGGGCGGACCAGCAAATGACGGTCAGTGCCTTCTCCTTTCCATACCCTACCCCGCCCCCTTTTGTATTCTATTCTTTTTTTTATAGTACGTCTTTTCAGTTGGTCGAGAATTCCATACGTTTATCGGAAAAGCAATATTAAGCTAGTGTGCATTAATCATTTCCTGTGTCAGGATTGGTTATTGACGACTTGTTAGCATTGTGGTTCTTGTTACACCATTGCTATAGAAAGTCATAAATTATGTTTTTTTTTTTTTTTTTTGGGGGGGGGGGGCGGGGGTTGGTGGTGGCTAAGTTATTATTACCAATGATTTGTTCTTCTGTTTACCTCTTTCTTTATCAGCATCTTCCTTTTCTTTGTTTAATCATATTCAAAGATTGAACCGTGCACATGAGTTTTTTTTTTCTTTACATTACTGAAGTTTTCCTTTATAACCGCTTGGCATTTGCCTCAAAAAATTCCAACGACTGTCGTATATTTTACTCTCTTCTAAATTCTATCCAATTCAATTCATACTTAGCAAGCTTCTTTGGCATTCGAGCTTGACTCATTGGGGTGGTTAAACTTCTCACTTTTTAGTAGTCATTGTTAATTGTTGGCATTTCATGTTCATTGAAAAACAAATGTGTGATTTACATGTATTTGTCTTTCTCATTATTTAACATCAAAGCTTAATTAAAAAGAAATCATGATATTAAAAGGCAATCATAATCGTCGTTATTGGTAGTAGTAGCATCATTAATTGTATTTAGGCGATAGCAGGCGCATTTATTCCGGAAGAGTGTAATAGCATCATTATATTAGGTACTTTAGTTCACTCTGCCATTTACAGAGTTCTGTTCTTGTTTTGATTTTTATGGAAAGCTGCTAAGTAAAACTTCTTAAGCGTTCCAAAGGTATCTAGCAATGTTTTTTTACCAAGCTTACGTGATAAATGGGATTCTAATGAAATAAGTTTGTATAAATTGGGACAAGAATTTAATACGAGTAAATGGAAACGAAGAAGATAAAGCAAATAATGTTTCTACAGATGGTGCAAGAAGAGAAGCGTATTGTTCGTAGCAGTATGTTTGAGTTTAATATGGCTGATGATCGCAAGATATGATAGGAGGGGAGTCACTGAGTAGAAGAAAGTGACCAGGATTTGGGCAAAAACCTATCAAAGACACTTTTCCGGGGTGCTTATTAAGGGTATGGAGGAGTTAACTTGGCGATGATAGAAGGAAGTAATGTTGGTGGGCAAATCAAATTACGTCTAAATTGCCATCTTTCAAAACAACCTCATAGTGCCCGAGTTTATTGGTAAGTACTTTTCTCTACGCTAGATATATTAATATGATAGCTATTTCTTTCAAGGTTATACCTGACGAGCCCTTGTATTGAGTATTATTTTATTCATTCTTGAGGTTTATTGCACGTTGATAAAGTTCATTGTCAGAAATAATAAATTTAGTAACTCCCTTTGTTTTATTGAATCCAATTATAAATTTTTGCCCTATGACTCCGTGATGTAACTGAGGAGGCTCTTCAGCACAGGTGCAACGGTGAAAACCCTGAAGATGCTCTATAAAGTAATATTCAAAGAGGATGCACAATTACATGAAAGAAATGAAGCAAGAACGGAGTTCAAGTGGAAAGTTGAACAGTGGGTGCAGATAGGGACATTCGGAGCCTTGTTGCAATAGGCGATTTTTAACTTTGAATTGGCGATTCTAGAATATATTTTTCCCTTCTAAGTACTTGGCTTTATGATTAGAGCAATGTCGTTGCACGTCCATCTTTTATACAGCTTCATTCATAGAATTACCCTTTTGTTATTTCGGGTAGTTCACTAAGTGTATTTGCTAGCACTTCCCTCCCTTTTTCATGTTGAAGGAGCCATCGCAAAAGCTTTTCAAAATCGTACATACTAATTATTTGCCTTATGATGGAGAAGTCAAGACTTGAAACTAACTGCATACATAGTACTGCTTACAGAATGGTAAACTCTGGGAAGATCCGAATGCAAAGGATGGTCAGAATTATGAAAAATCTTATGTAACATTCACAAAGAACTAAATGAACGACGTTAGCACTGATCAATAACCAGATCAGGAATAAGAAGTTTTCGTCCAACAAAATAAGATGAGAGTCAGCAGCTGAAGACCAGAGAGGAGAAAATACTCAAAACAACACAGTAAAAGAATTAAAACATTTCGTCAGAATAGATTTATCACCTAAAATCTTAATATTTTCTTAATAAGCCAATTTTTGTGTAATTAAAGATGAAACAGACCGAATGTGTTTCTGAAAATTATATTTCCAATCAAGGATCACGCCTGAAATTGCTATGTAGTTGTATTATTATCATTATTATTATTATTATTATTATTATTACTAGCCAAGTTACAACCCTAATTGGAAAAGCAAGATGCTATAAGCCCAAGGGCTCCAATAGGGAAAAATAGCCCAGCGAGGAAAGGAAATAAGGAAATAAATAAATGATGAGAATAAATTAACAATAAATCATTCTAAAAACAGTAACAACGTCAAAACAGATATGTCCTATATAAACTATTAACAACGTCAAAAACAGATATGTCATATATAAACTATAAAAAGACTCATGTCAGCCTGGTCAACATAAAAACATTTGCTCCAACTTTGAACTTTTGAAGTTCTACTGATTCAACTACCCGATTAGGAAGATCATTCCACAACTTGGTAACAGCTGGAATAAAACTTTTAGAATACTGTGTAGTATTGAGCCTCATGATGGAGAAGGCCTGGCTATTAGAATTAACTGCCTGCCTAGTATTACGAACAGGATAGAATTGTCCAGGGAGATCTGAATGTAAAGGATGATCAGAGTTATGAAAAATCTTATGCAAAATGCATGATGAACTAATTGAACGACGGTGCCGAAGATTAATATCTAGATCAGGAATAATAAATTTAATAGACCGTAAGTTTCTATCCAACAAATTAAGATGAGAGTCATCAGCAGGCGAACACCAGACAGGAGAAGAATACTCAAAACAAGGTAGAATGAAAGAGTTAAAACACTTCTTCAGATTAAATTGATCACCGAAAATCTTGTAAGACTTTCTCAGTGAGCCAATTTTTTGTGCAATTGAAGAAGACAGACCTACTGTGTTTCTCAAAAGTAAATTTGCTGTCGAGAAATACAGCTAAAATTTTAAAAGAGTCATACAAATTTAAAGAAACATTATCAATACTGAGATCCGGATGTTGAGGAGCCACCGTCCTTGACTTTGAGTTTTATTAGGATTCAACTTCATACCCCATAATTTGCACCATGCTCTAATTTTAGCTAAATCTCTATTAAGGGATTCACCAACCCCAGATCTACATTCAGGGGATGGAATTGATGCAAAGAGAGTAGCATCATCTGCATATGTAACAAGCTTGTTTTCTAGGCCAAACCACATGTCATGTGTATATAGTATGAAAAGTAATGGGCCAAGAACACTACCCTGTGGAACACCGGATATCACATTCCTATACTCACTATGGTGCCCATCAACAACAACTCTTTGAGATCTACTACTTAAAAAATCAATAATAATGCTAAGAAACGACCCACCCACTCCCAACTGTTTGAGTTTGAAAACAGGGGCCTCATGATTAACACAGTAAAAGGCAGCACTAAAATCAAGGTCAATCATACGAACTTCCTGACCACAATCAAGGGATTTCTGTACAGCATTGGAGATTTTAAGAAGGTCATCACATGCTCCAAGGCCTTTACGAAAACCAAATTGCAAACTAGGGAATAGATGATTACCTTCAGCAAACCTATTAAGACGTTTTGCCAGAAGACGTTCAAAAACTTTAGATAATATGGGATTTATGGAAATTGGGCGGTAGTCAGTGGGACTTGAGCTACCACAAACACATTTACATAGAGGAGGAACATTACTAATTCTCCAACAAATGCTAAAAACTCCTCTTCTTGCTAACTTGCGCAAAATAACAGGTAACTTTGGAGCTAAGAAATCTGCCGTCTTTATAAAAAACAAAGGAAAAATGCCATTTGTGTCTACACCTCCATAAGCATCAAGGTCCATCAACAGAGCTTTAATCTCGCGAGATTGAAAAGCTAAACTAGTTAGTTTAGCCTCTGGAAAACGGGAATGAGGAAGTTCAAGTTTTTCATCACTCAGTTTATTGTCAAAAACATCAGCCAACAGGATTGCCTTTTCCTTTGGACAGTGAGTGACTGAGCCATCTGGTTTAAGTAAAGGAGGAACTGTTGCATCTACACCAAAGAGTGCAGATATAAAGGTAGACCACCATTTATGTTCCTGAGTTGTACCAGAAAGGGTTTCTTTTATGGTTAAATTGTACTCCTTTTCAGTTGAGGCATAAACTCTCTGAGCAAAAGCTCGAAGCTGAGTATAGTTTTTCCAGGACAAATCTGATCTGTTACCCTTCCAAAGATGATAGGCCTCCTGCTTCTCTAAATAAGCATGTCTACAATCTTCATTGAACCACGGTTTGTCCTTCACTCGGTACCTTAGCACACGAGAAGGGATACGCCTATCAATTATGTTGACTAGATTCTCATTCAAAGGGACAACAGGATCTACACTACTATATAATTGTGACCAATTCAAGCACAAAAGATCATGCAAAATCCCATTCCAGTCTGCTTGGGATTTCATATAAATTTTACAAGAGTATGATATATCAGGGACAGGCTGCTCAGACTTCACTACTAATGAAATCAAGGCATGATCAGATGTCCCGACTGGAGAACCAACCTTACTAGTTATAACGCCAGGGGACTCAGTGTATACGAGGTCCAAGCAATTACCAGACCTGTGAGTAGCTTATGATTTGCTCACAGCCTGATTCCGAGGCAAAGTCTAAAGGTCTTAAGCCATGGTGATCCGTAGGAGAGATAGAACTTAACCACTCCCTATGGTGAGCATTAAAATCACCAACAAAGACAAAAGAAGCCTTTCTATCATCTTCTTGTATCTTAGCCATAATGGTGAGAAGACAATCGAAGATAGAATCATCTATGTCTGGATTCCTGTAAATGGAACACAAATAAAAGTTGTTATGCCTGCCACAAACTTTTATTACCTGAATCTCATGACATCCACATTGATAGCAGGACTTATGAGAAGCAGGGTACTCGGTCCTAATATACACCTCCATTCCCCTGGCCCTAGGGATGGCATCACGTTTCAACATTATTGGCTTCTTAAAACCACGTATAAGGAGCTCAGAGGAGTGCCTCATATTAGAAACCAAAGTTTCTGAGCACAAAAGAACATCATACTATCTGGACGCAACTGTAAGGTCTTGGATATTTGCATGAAGACCACGAATATTGCAATAAAGAAGACGACATTGACGAAATCTACGAAGTACTGGTCCCGGATTTCGCTCAATGTCTCCAGACAGCATAAGAATTAGTAGAAATAAAAAAGAGACATCATACTTAAAAACTAGACTAACAAGAATTATAACAAAAACAATATGTACAGAATTATAAATATAGTGATTGATGAAACCCATAGACTATGGTAAAAAGTCGGAAAAACTGGTCAACATGGAGGAGCCGATACACTATGCAAGACTAAATACCCTTCAGGATAGTCACTTCAACTTAAGGGGGGACAGTAAGGATGGTTTTGAGGAGAAAAAGAATCAGAAAAGGAAAAGACAACCTCTTGAGAAACCACTAGGCATCCATGGCCCTTCTATTAAGCCTGCCCAACACACCATTTCAAAAAAAACAAGAGGAAGAAAAAAAAATAATAAGATAGAATAGTGTGCCCAAGTGTATCCTCAAGCAAGAGAACTCTAACCCAAGACAGTGGAAGACCATGGTACAGAAGCTATGGCACTACCCAAGACTAGAGAACAATTATTTAATTTTGGAGTGTCCTTCTCCTAGAAGAGCTGCATACCATAGCTAAAGATTCTCTTCTACCCTTACCGAGAGGAAAGTACACTGAACAAATTGCAGTACAGTAATTATCCCCTTGGGTGAAGAATGTTTAGTATCTCATTGTTGTCAGGTGTATGAGGAAAGACGAGAATATGTAAAGAATAGGCCGGACTTTTCTGTGTAAGTGTAGGCAAAGAAAAAATAAGCCGTAACCAGAGAGAGGGATCCAATGCATTACTGTCTGGCCAGTCAAGGATCCAATACCTCTCTAGTGGAAGTATCTCAACGGGCTGCTGGTGCCCTGGCCAACCTACTACCTAAACATTATCAAGGATAAATGTCATATTGAAGAGCCACTGGCTTACAATCATACTTTGAGTTTGGTTATAGTGCATCTTCATGCCCAACAATTTGCACCATGTACTAATTGTAATAGATCTCTATTAAGTGATCCAGCAACCCCAGATGTACAGTCAGGAGATCAGGAGATGGATTTGATGAACAGAGATTAGTATCCTCTGCATTATCCTTAACGGAAAATTGATATATGTTCTTTCTTCTGAGTTTCTGGTAGCCATATGTATTGGAAATATAGGTATTTTCTGGGAAGTGGATATGTTTATACCCTCATTCCAAAGTCTTGGAGGTTTATAGAACTAATATCAAGGGATGCAGACGGCGGTAATTGGAAGCTAATTAGTTTTTGTTTCTATTGTTACAGGTTACCTGTTTGGAGTTAGGGTTATCCATGT